>NC_058033.1:11009044-11315544 GCF_019176455.1 Solea senegalensis
GGACACAGAGCCTGGTGACACACACACACACACACACACACAAATGGAGAATGAGAGGAAGGTCACACATTCCCTTTAATTCTGTGCAAGCAAGGAGGAAAATTGTGCTTCCACTGAGAAACATGTTTTTGGATGGAATTCAACATGGCTTGATTAAATTTGACTGGTAGAGAGTCACGGCCTCGACCTGTGCCAGTGACATTTGAGTGGTTGACTGAATGTGTATGCATTGTGCATCACGTCCTGTACTGTTTGAGGGGGGGGTTACTGGAGAAACCTCAATATTCCACCATTTATATAGTGCAGACTCTGGCTGCAAAGCAATTTTATTAAGTGTATAGTTTGCTTTTACACCAGACACAAAGGGGATCTTTATTTCTGACTTCTCTGGGGGCAGCCTTACTTCAACTTGGGGTGATGAATAGTTTAAATTCTGCAAGCCAAGGTCTTCACAGGTATATATACCATTTAACAAAATGCATAACAAAAGTTGATCTTTGGCACTGACTGATAAAAGAAACTCTAAAATACCAGTGGCCTGTATAAGTATGTAAACTGGCTCAGAGCTAGGACTTCAAATTAATCTTCTACTATTTTGATAATCGATGAATCAGTTTTTTTTCCAGTAATTAAAACAAGCTTTTAAGACGTTCCAGCTTCTAAAATGTATATATTCTTTGGTTTATTTGCTTCATTTAACAAACAAATCATTTAAACTGAATCATTTTGGTTTGTGGACAAAAACAAGACATACGAGAACATCGTGGCTCAAACGACTACTCAGTTAATCATGAAAATAATCTACAGACTGTGAGTTGAGTGTCGTGTCGTGCCAATTCTCAAGTTCAAACCAGGAAAATCAAAACCCATCCAGCGTTAATTCACAGAACATTTAACCATTTCAGACATAAATGTCAAGTGAAACATCAAGTGAAGTGGTGCAATATATATATGCTATATTATATCTCTTCCAAGAGCCCGAATGGCGGCACCAGGCCATTAACTGCATGCAGCACTATACAATTTAAAATGACAATGAAAATCAAAGTTTTTTTGGCGCTGGGCACACATAAAAATAACATGGAACATAAACAATAAGAACATATTACCATGCTGTCGCAAAGTTTTCCATTTCATCCACCTCATGTTTTCATCCCAAGAGACTACACGTCACAAATCTGTTAACATCGGAGCAATTAAGACAACAAAGATTGCATTTGACACTCCTACGCAACTCGCTTTGTGTACATCATTTGATTATTTTGAACAGTCATCAGATTTTATGCATATTTTACCTCTGAAAGGGCCTGAAGCAGGTGAGCCACTCTGTACTTCCTGGTTGTCTTTTCCTACATCCTGTTTAGCCTCGCCATTCCCCTTGCCCTTTTAAACTTGGAAGACATGAATGGCCACAGTGCCATCTAGTGTTTTTAATGGGTTCTATCATAATGTAAGGTCTTGACCTCCCTCTGTGTCTTCAGATAATACGATGTGACTTGCCGCTCGACAAATACAGCCGAACTGAATTTAAAGCAAGTGATACACGAGAATCGGATGAAATGATGCAAAGACGGATCCGGTCAAATCTGAAAAATGAGAAGGTTAAATGATCCGAGAATGGATGTTGACATTGTTTAATGGAATTGTCCAAGGGGCACTCACACCGACAGCATTAAACTGTAATGATAACCAGATATGAAAGCAGTTAAATGTGAGGTAATCAGTCAAGGTTTGTTTGTGCTGAATAACACAGAGACATAAAGCTGATCCTATTCTGGTCACAGTTGGCCCCAGCTGCTCCTCTCTTTCTTTCTTTCTTTCTCCCTCAGTCTCTTCATCTTGTTCTGTAACTTTTCTTTTTTTTCCCCTTACCAAGGCTGGGCTTTGATTGATGCAGTCTCTAAATCTTCGGTGGTGAAGAAAAACACGGGCTCACTTGAGTCGATATCTATATGCAAAACGTACTGACTTACACCAGGATCATTTGATCCGAGCAGAACTGAAGAAGCCTCTTTTATATGCGAGGCAGGAGAGCCACGATCTCCATCGAAGGCAAAGGTGGAATCGAGGATTTAACCACGCGATAACCAGCGCGATAGGCTTGTTTGTAGCGTCTGACATGGGACCTTATTACCTACTACTGAAGTATTGTTTTTAGTGGCTCTGTCTGTCTGTCCATTTGTTTGTACCACTTGCCAATATGACCAGCAGAGGCCGCCAGAGGCTTGTTGCGTGAATGGGGTGAAGTCTGCCATCTCTGATTGCCTTGCTCGGTGTTGGAAAACCCTGGATTTAAGCATTTACTGGTTATTGTTACAGTCATACTGTTACATACATTATTTCAATTTGACAATGAGGCCTTAGTGTGGTACACTGCACACAAACGATGGCCGTTACATCACTCATGGCACCATGTAGACAAACCAATGACCGGAAACCAAACTAGACTAATGTCTAAAAATGAAATGAAAAAGAGAGAGAGAGAGTGTTTCCTCCTTCCCCTTTAACATGAAGAGATGCTGGCAGTGTTTTGGTAATGACTCAGACTTCCTAATGGAGCACCTCAAGTTTCACACTGGGGCTTTAATTGGAGAAGGCTATATATAGAAGTAAAAAAAAAAAAGAATATTGTTTATGAATTAAATCAGCAAGGGGGCGGGAAGCATGGGCACTAGGAAATGATAACAAATTGAGTTGTTCATTTGACGCCGGGGGTTTATGACACAGCACCAGCTCTGAGGAAAAGTAGCAGCATCCGTACCAGTGTCTTGCTACTGCTGCATTTTTTACAACAGTTAACAAACATCTTCTCGGGAGGGAAGAAAGTTTCGCGTCTTCAAATCAAAAACACAAATCAATTGTTTCGCACGATTAGGCACAGAAAACGCAATGACCGCACTGAGTCTCCGAAACGTCCACGAGCAAAAATCAGTAGAAGCCTTGAAGTTAACAAGCCCCGCGTCTGCAGTCTGACTTCCTCAGCGCTCCCAATTGTCTCCTCATCATTCTTAAGTGTAGAGGTCAGTGTGGCTTGACAAGAGCTGGTATCAGCAGCAGCTGCAGCAGCACAGTATTGGTTTGCAGTTTGTAGCGCGGCAATATCTTTTAGCAGGAAGTGCTCACTGAGACCTGAGACAAAGAGAGAGAGAGAGACATAACTCTCTCACGGCCGACACCTAAATCAAAGCCAAGCTTTGTGGGAAGTGTAAGCGAAATGAAACATGTCCAGTTGTGTTGGTTTCATTTGGTTGGCTTTGGGAACACACGAAGAAAGAAGCATGGCCTGCCCACTGCCGCATGGACCTTGCGAGGTGCTGATTTACGACTGACGACGCTGGAACATAAAGCAGGTTAATGAAGGGAAAATCATCCCTTTATTTACATGCAGATGCAAAACAACACAAAAAAAAAACTACTTACATTTTACAAAAGAAGTGTAGAAGCTAGCCTGTGGCCAAGTGGAAAGGGAACTTGGCTTGTAACCAGAAGGTCGCCGGTTCAAGTCCTGCTACTCAGTGTGGCAGCCCACTGCTCCTTATTCTGCGATGGGTCAAAATGCAGAGAATAATTTCCCTAAGGGGATTAATAAAGTAAAAAAGTACAAGGTTGATGGCAAGAAAAATGTACATGTGTTGAGTGATGGATTGTTTCAACCCCTAAGTGAACGCTGTGGTCTTTACGTGCTGCTTTTCTCTTGACGACCACTTTACAATACAGCCGTGTTCGCACGCGTTCAGTACAAACAACATTCACCGCCTCTCGCCACAGCTGTCGGGAGCAATTTGTGTTTTAGTGCCTCTCGTTATTTGTATCTTCGCTTTTCCGGGATCCGCGTAGCGCCGTCGCGGAGAAGTCCCGAGCAGCTCTGCGCTCTTTAAATGATTTAGTTTATCTCTGTGATTTGTCGTCACTTTGACTATGCAGTTTGTTCTAAGCTACTGTAAGTGATGGTCTCATTTCAGCGTGGACATCAGTGTGTGTGTGTGTGTGTGTGTGTGTGTGTGTGTGTGTGTGTGATGTTATGTGCCTCCTCCAGCTGCCTACAGTTCAGTGTCGGGTTCAGACTGCTTCCTGTTCAAGCTGTTACATTACAAATTAAGAGTGGCTACGCCGTGATGCGAGGCACTGAATATCCAAAGTGGAATTCACTGATGAACACGACACAGCAAAAAAGTAAGTGTTCAACAGCAAAAACAAAAACAAAATGGGTGGTGGGGGGGTGTCTCACATCCCGGGCACTCATCGGTGGGAAAGAGTTGAGCCAGAGAGAGTGACACACGACGACGGCGTACTCCAGGAAATCACACTGTTGTCCAGGATGGCACAGGGCAGCGTGATGTGAATGCACAGTGTGAACGGAAGTGCAGCTGGCGCGGAGTTAGGGTATAAGAAAATGATTAATTCTAAAAATAAACTGGTGAAGGTGAAGCTTTTAAATGGCTGTTAAAATACTCGTCATCTCACATGGTTGCATCCCACACGGTAACATTGCAGGTTTCTCCATATTCGTTATTTTGTGGTCTTGCTGTGGCTTTTGCTGGAATGTTTTTGCTTCTGCGTCGGTGTTGAATATAAAAAAGAAAGAAAGTTGTGAATCGTTGGAATCCAGAGATGGACGGGGCGAGCATTTCAGAATCAAAGGGACGGATCGCTGCCATGAAACGTGCTCGGAGTAGCTTAGAAGATGGAGCAACGGGAACGACGGAATCTTCAGGTACAGAATGTACAGAAAGCCCAAGATGTCAGAACACAACCAGTGGTCGTTTTCCTCTTTTAACAAAAAGGACATTTCATAGTATCCAATTGAACTCCACCATAATCATAATCATCTACCTCCACCAGATTATGAATGGAACAGAGGACATGTTTGTGTGATCCTATGGGCAGTTTTTAAACCCTGGACTTGGACTTTTCCTCACTTTGTTCCATCAGAGTGAGGCTGAACTTTATCAGATCTTGTAGTTGTATCTGTGTCGTGTGTTAACCCCAAGTTCCTTCCTTGTTTTGCTATGTTTCAGGTTTATTGCCTCCTGCCTTCCACGCGTGGCTGTCCAGCTCTCGCCTGCTGAGTGTTCTCCACCTTCTGAGCTCCACTGTCTGTCTGGCCGCGGCTCTACCGCAGAGAATTCCGCTCGCAAACAATTCCGCCGAAGATTGACCTTTCTTGACCTTTATGTTCTCCTCCATGTCAGAGCTCTACATTAAGGTCCAGCACGACGGGGCGTGTAGTAGTATCAAAGCACAAAACACACACGGCAGCTTTTCCAACAACACAAAACACAAGCGCATACATTTAGACAACCGTGCGCTGGACGCCGTTTGGTTCAATTAGAATGCAATCTAAAAGTGATTATGAATTATAATAATGTAAAAAGAAATCTGTGCCATGCTGTCAAACTCAATTAAGTTTCCGTTTAGATGACTTAATGTGTGGTACGGAATGCCATGACCCAAATACACACATGGCGTTACCCTGAGTGCTGAATGAGTATAATGTGATAACTGTGTTTTTAAATGTTCACTACATTGAGACTTCTTTTTCCCCTTACTTTGTTCACTGTGATGTTCAGGCTTGTTTTCATTCATGACCTCCTCGATGCATTGTCATTGTTTTTTTCTTGTGCTTTGTGCTTTAAGTTTCGTTTCCAAAAAGGTTGAGAACCTCAAACCTAGAAAACGACGATAAAATAAACAACAACCCAAAGTGATCTTTCAGTCTCTGAAATGCTGCATCCATACTGACAGAAAAGCCCCTTCTCCACCAACCTACGGTCCCAGCTCGCCTCACCTCGACACAGCACGGCACGGCGCGGTTTAGTTTGGCTTTCCACTACAAAACAGAACCTATTCAACACATGTGGGCGGAGTCATCACTGCACGGCTGCATGAAACTGCCGTGACTTGTAAAGCAGTTGTTTTCAGTGGAACTGGATCATTAGAATCAGTTCATTCAAAATATTTGTTCAGTACTTCCTCCATCGTCGCTAAATAAACCAGACTCCTCGGTTAAATATTGAGATTTTAGACATTTCTTCATTTTTAGGATTGTTAAGTCTTTTTAACTGATCTACAGCGTCTTGCTCATGACTCTTCTTGTGACGGCACTCTGACCAATCGGTGGCTGACAAGTGGCCGCTCGCTTGTTTCAGTCAATTCCTCCATGACTGGAAACAGGTGCCGCCTACAAAAAGTCTAGTTCTTAGATAATTTGATTCACATCATGTTGAAAAGACGTATTATAAAAGTATTGCTCAGTAAAAGTGTTCCTCATCCCAGCTTTCAAAGGAGGAGTTTGTCAGTGCAGCTTCAGCAGGAACAGGCTTTTATTTTCCAAGGAGACAGTGGATCCTAGCTTTGAAAACAACAGCAGAACAGGTTAAGGCAAAGCAACATGTGCAACAGAGGTGGAGTTGAAGTGGGAGGGGAGGGGGGGGGGAGTGACAGATGTTGCACAAGCCCATTTGGAAAAGCACTGAGCGCCTGGAGCCACTTGACACTGGAGCGGTTTTCTGAGAGGAGATGAGAGATGACCAAGGTCGTTTGAGTTTCAGAAGAAAAACTGAAATAATAAATCACTTTAAATACAACTCTTGTTTTTTTTGGTCATAGAGTATTTGAGGACATTTGATCATATATATATGTCGGTGTGTTTCCTGTCCATACTGCTGAGCACTGACAGATTCACCAGCACTTGACACCTGAACACAGGAAATAGGGGAAACCCGCTGTGATGAAACTGGATTCCTGCTGAGGCTGCAGATGGAAGAATCCAATTCTGATTAACGGCATGAAACCACGCACCAAGCCTGTCTCGTGTCAACTGTCTCAGCGTGTCCACGGCGGCAGTAAACACCTCTGGGATGTTGTACAACAGGAGATTGGCAGCGTGAATTTCCATCTCACAAATCAGCTGAAGCCAATTACACCAAGAACTGAAGGTTCGTGCAAAATAAATAAGGTGGAAGTATGCAGTGTTAGTAAAGGGTTTCTAATAAAGCGTTTGGTGAGTGTTTCTGTTAGGGATGTGATTCTGCCTCGTTTCCCTGGGCATTCACCTGTGAGGTTAATAAATAAAGAATAACGCCAAAATGTAAGCGTACAGCACCTGGGCTGCCTTATCTGTTAAATCACAATAACCAGCAAATGTGCTTCTTCATAATTTGGTAATTTCCGGAGTTGGAAATTCACTTGCGATTCCGTGAGACGTGCTGTGGTGCCAAGCGCACAGGTGGGACGATATCTAATTAGAGCAGCACAAGACGCCGGTGCCATCGGCCTGTGCTGAAACTACAATAACACACACACACATCACACACAGGCTTATTTGAACAGCGGTATTGTTTTGTGTATGTTGAGATGTGTCTGCCCCCCCTAAAATTTCTTCTTTTTGTTATAGTGCTTATAACAGCACTCAGAGGCAAAGATAGTTCATTTTCACAGTAGCCATTTTGACATGTTATGGCAGGGAAAGCACAGGTGGTGCTTCACGTGTGTCACAGTGAATGGAATTAATTTCAGTTTTACACCTGTGGAAAAATTGTGCTTCCCAGCCTCAGTTTCCCTTGAGTTAGGGTTATACTTCCCTTATTCTAATAATACAAAGCTAAATGCCAATCGGTGAAGTATTCCTTTAAGGTGTTCTTAATCTTCAGAGCATTTCTGGCTCCAGATTGGTTTTTTTTTTTGTATTTGCTGAGTTGATGTTATTATAATTAGCAAACCAATGTGACTGGCTAAGCCTCAATTAATCATTGTCTTCATTGCACCTGATTGAAATCAAACTGTAATCCAATTACCTGCATTGGCACGGACACAATCGCGTCGTTGTCACAGCAGTTTACAGAAGATTTGCATATTACATCAACGCTCATATACAGGGCATTACGCAGTCTCATTTGAGTACCCTACAATTACATCATGTTATTTTTAGGCTCTCTCCCTCAGACGTTGGCGGGCAAACACACGCTCGGCTGCCAGAGGAGCCGCGGTCCCTTCGCCGGGCACAAACTGCCAGTTTTTCTTATGGGATTAGCACCAAGATTAGCATCAGAGACGTCAATTTTATGCCCCCTCGTCAGCTTCAATCGAGTGAAACCCATCCTCATGTTGCACATTTGCGTTTGTTTGAAAGCCTTTGGATTTGCGAGGGAAGATTTGAAAGATTTTGCAAGACGCGGTTTGATAGTATTTCTTTTTTATGACATAATCATCAAAGGACTGTGATTTGACTGGCACCAGGTCAATATGTTCACAGATGTCACTTGCAACCAAGAACCTAACAGACTTTACCAGCCTCCCATCACACTAACATGCTGTATCATCTGTTTTCTTCTAAATACTGGAATATAATTTACAAAACTGACACGCTGTCCCATTGAAGAAGACCTGAAACTAGCAATTGAGACCAGTAAAAGGTGAGAAGTAGGCTCACTTATCCATCATTTCTATTCAAAACGAGTTCATTTCGCAAACCAGTCACTCCCTGGTAGCTAAAGGCCCTTGTATACTTGCACACATGGACAACGCATGCACAAACTGAACTTCCTGTCCACCCTCACCAAGCCTGAAAGCTATTTCGGCTACAGAAGAAGTCGTCACCATGGAAAGTCGTCCATAGTCACCCACAAACCGGCTGACACCGCGACTCTTCTGCCAAACGAAGGGATGCTCAGTGATGAGAATCCCCAAACGCTGGGGGCAATAAAAAAAAGCAGCTGCTCGACGGAGAAATGACACCGTAATGGGGGCAAACTACATCAGCAAACGGTTGAAGAGAAGCGGACCCCAGCCGTAAAACAGAAAACAACTGTAGAAAAGAACAGAAGAGAAGGACACATCAGGACGCTTGAACATCAGCTGCATCTGCAAAACATTAGAGGAGGAGGATGGAGGGAGAAAGCTGTTTTCCACCTGCCAGTGAATTATAGGTCATTTGAACATAGTTCCAAAAAATGGTGCGCCATGAACTGTGTAATCTACAAAAGCATCACGAGAGTCACACTTGAGCAAAAGACAAAAAAAACACACCCTCCCGAAACCACGGGCGTGGAAAAAAAGTCCTGCAGAGACAGAGAATTCATTCTATGCCAAAGCAGAACAATGTCAGCGTCAGTCAAAGACATGGACGCGGTGGAGAGCGAAACCTTATCAAATTAGCTGAATGCCCCTTAATTAAAATCGGCTGAACTATATTCACTCACATAAATGCAGACTAGGACGGAAAAAAGTGAGACTTTCAGCAGTGAAGTTTCTTAAAGTCTGAGAGATACAGATTTAAATTTGCACGACAACAAATGTACAAACTCTAATACCGTATTCCCACTGGTCCTCCGCTTAATTATATATATATATATATATATATATATATATATATATATATATATATATATATATATATGTATATATATATATATATATACATACATATGTTCAGTCTTTATTGAAATAACTAAAAGCTGGACGTATGTTTCCCATTTTGTGAATTTAAACTTCAACCACACAGTCTATTTTATTTGGTGTCCTGTTATTTTTCTGTGTCAGTGAAACAAAACGAAACATTAATGAAAAACAATTTTAATAGATATTGTTCTTCTTCTCCTTCTTTTGGCCACAGCGGATCATCTGCCCAGTTTAACAATAAAAAAACTAAAAACAAACCCAAAAACAAAACCGTTTCCAACCCCTTTCATCTGCCTCGGCTCCAGTCTGCATTAATGAGATCCCAAAACCCAGATGAACACTTCAATGTCTTCTTTGTCTGCGTTATTTTGGGCCGCATGCCATATCACTGCATAGTTTCTGGCACAACCTTGTGACACGTATTCATTTCCTGACTGTCGTCGTAGCAGCAGTTTGCCATAAATGTTGTACTGCGCTCAATAGCTGTACACACTCCACTCAAGTCCTCTCTGCCGTCACTTATACTATGTTTTAAAATAGTGACTGATCTGTGCCTCCTGTCCCCATGTCATATTTTCTCCATGGACCGGTCTGTCTTCTTCCGTGTCCTTTAACGTCTTGTAAAAGCGCAGTGTGATTCCTGAATTGTCCTTCACATAATATTTCCCAGACAACCGTCCACGTTGCAACATATGCACCATAGTCCTTCCTTGGTGATCTGCTACACGTGTGTTCACTCCTGCTGTCTTTATCTGTCCTTGTCAAGCAGCCCCGTCTCCTTGAGTACCTGCTTGTTCGCCCCGTCTGCCTTAATATCTTTATTAAAAGCAATTTCACTCCATCAGCCCGCATTTAGGTCGCACTTATCTGTGTTATTATCACAAAACATTGACAGCGACGCTTGGGGCTCCTTGTCAAACTTGCGATATCACGCGTTTCTCCTCAAACGTGTCCTTTTTGTCTGTTTGGCAGTGGCACAGCTGAGATTTTTCCCTTTTTCCCCCCTCTCCTCACATTAGTTATCTCACGATTGACATTTATCTGGTGATCGGTTAAATGGCCCCAAACCCTAATTTAGGAACTGCTGCAGAAAAATCCAGCTAAGGCCTCTTTCACACTGAAAATGTGCGTGCGACACATTTTTCTTTTCAAATATTTGGCACACATTAACTAATGACACCTTTCACACCTCTTTTTTTCTGCAAACTGCACGTCTCACAATTTTAATATGCTGTGCAGAATTATACCTTTTTTTGTAGTTTGAGAAATGATCTGTCACGTCCTGTTTCTGTATCAAAGTAAAAGCAGTACAGCGTTCCCTGTAATGCCTGACACATAAAAGAGAACCTCAGAAAATTCAATTTTCGGAAATGAGATGTATGGAAGTCCGTATCTGCCAGTAAAAAAAAAAAGGTATAAAAAGTCATAATTATGAGATAAAAAGTCAAAACGATGAGATAAAAAGTCATAATTATGAGATAAAAAGTCAAAATTATGAGATAAAAAGTCAAAATTGTGAGATTAAAAGTCGAAATTGTGAGATTAAAAGTCGAAATTGTGAGATAAAAAGTTGAAATTATGAGATAAAAAAGTCATATTTATGATTGTTCTATCATGGTTGCACAACATCTGCCAGCTCCAGTGTAAAATGCTTCCTACATAACGACAGCATTTATCATTACAGCCTATTCATTTTGCAGAATTACATGTACTTCAAGGTACAAACACCTGTATGAAAACCGCGCCGTCTCAAGATCAATTCCAAGCTGGGAGCTGACAGCAGATGCAAAAAAAAAAAAATCCAAAACCAATCACACACACACACACACACACACACACACACACACATAGATAGAAAACTCGTTCCGACCTAATTACATCCTTAAAAAAAAAAAAATCACACCATTTCTATAAATGGCATTGATGTGTCACCAGTTATCAGCACAAATTATCCTTAACCTCGTCACTGGAGGTGATTCACTGACAGGAAGCGCGTTCGACTCAATGCTGCGAGATCAATAATGTGAGAATATTCTGGATGAGAAATTTCTCGTGGCACCGTGTGAGGGCTTCTTTGCTGGGAGAGATTAATAGTAAATATTGAAGTTGATGAAGGAGTTTCACAAATCAGACCCCCAACATAGACTGTAAAGCCCATTACACAATTACTATCTATCTATCTCACACACACACACACACACACAGAACTGAGAGACAGAGTTCTTAACAGAGACATCAGTCATCACAAACATCAATAGGTGTTGCAACTTACAGTGTGAAAAACACAATGGTTTATTGATAAGTTCAATATAAATGTGTTTTTCTGAGACAAGTTTGGACCGAACAAACAATCAACTACAAACAATATTAGAGAGTGAGTCGACCCATGCACATCACACGGGTGTCTTCCACTTTAAAAGATTAAAATGGCCGCTTGCTGTGTTGTCATTTGAAAAACTCTGGGACTGTGGACTTTAAAATAGACGGCGCAAAAAAAAACCCGCAAAGACAACAACTATCAGCTATTACCAAGGATTGCTAGTCCAGTGGTGATATGAAGTTACCATATATCACCACTAGGACACGCCAAAGAACCATTCTTACGCCTGGTACCATTATTTTGAAAGATTTATCACAAAAATCTTTATTTATTTATCAAAAATCATTTTAAAGTACTATAGGTTAATGGTGCAATAGTGAAGGGGAAACCAGAGTGATATGAGTCAGGTTGGGACGGACAATCACAGGTAAGAAATAAAACACAGGGATGGAAAACCACAAACGCACAAAGAAGAATTGAGAAAAGTATTTAGTGAAGTCATATTATGTCTCGCTATTTTCAAAAACCCATTTGAAATTCATTAAGCATATATATATAAATATATATATATATATATAGGGAGCTTAACAAGGACATGGTGTCGGCACAGCAGCTTGATTAATGTTTTATTTTTTTCCCCCCTTCAAATCGCCTATTTGATTGAGCTTACTCTCTGTGGTTTAATAATGTTGGTGTTTTCCACAATAGAAATAATACAAGCATTTTTCTTTGCCTAATGAGTTATATTCCAATATTTAAAGGGATGTCTAAAGGTCTTACAAGAAACCAACAAAGAAAACAAACAAATGTTTCATATGCCATCAGTATTCTTTACATACACAGGTCAAGTGGACCTGTCACTGGCTCCAGCAGAAAGAAAGTGAAGGTTCTGGAGTGGCCATCTCATTCTCCTGACCTCAATATCATTGAGCCTCTTTGGGGAGATCTCAAATGTGCAGTTCATGCAAGAGAGCCCAAGAATTTACAGGAACTGGAGGTTTTTGGGGGTTTTTTTCGCCAAGAAGAATGGGCAGCTTTACCATGTGAGAAACTAAAGTACCTCAAACGACTTCCAGCTGTCATACGCGCTATTAAGAACTTTTACTGAGTCAGGCTAGTTTCTGTTGTCATTACGATTTAAAAAGAGGAAACACAATTGTCTGAGAATAAATGGCTTCACCCGACCACTATCATTCGTTTATCATTCCAAAAAAAGTATGTAAACGTATGAGTTTAGAAACTGTTAGGTAAGACTTACATGTGTCACACACAATCATTCAAGATAATAGTCTAGACTGTGGAAAGTCTGGGTGTCTGCGATCATATTGGCGGCATGCACACAGAGAGACAGCAACAATCAAAACAGTGTATTTGAAGAGGAAATGCACACATTTTGAGTCTAAAAATGATCACGAGCCATTTATTCAATCTTGGACTGACAAATGCATCGAGCTGTAAGCAAATCCCTTCTCCTCTTGGACTCCCGGATTATGTTACTTATATTTTTATATGTAAAAACAAAATCTAACTGCTTACTTCTTTACTGTGTACATGATAGAGGTCTTTATCTTTTATACATATATGCCAAAAATGATGCGTACAACAAAAGCATTTTTCTTTATCCCAAGGCAGACGTTAATCAAGGAAAATGGGGAGCGTTTAAATATTAACAATGCACTCCCATTCATCCACAATGTGGCCCACTGTGTTTTGACAGTGAAGCACCTTAAGCTGTTTGTATGAGATTCTGCAGCCTCACCTTGAGGCAAGGAGGCTGTCACTTCATTTCGCCGCACAAATCACACACAGTGGCAGTGGGATGCACTTTTCCGCCGCGCAGAGACGACCACCACAACAACAACAACAACAACACGAGTGACAGCGAACGTCTGCGAGTGGAAAGCATTCCGCGGCAACTGGAGATTGATGAGAGCTCTCGAAGAACCTGTCATTTAATTTTTCTGCTTTAGACACAAGGCTACTTTTGTGTATATATACACACACACAACAAGAACTTTTCTTTTTTTTTTTTTCCCAAAATTGCAAAAAATCTCTTGGGGCTCGCTCTGAAGGAGAAGGAGGGCCCGGGTTTCATCCATGCCTTCCCTTCATTGCTCTTAACTTAGCAGCAGCACATTAGAAGTAAATGGTTTGTCCGTTTTACGACTGGGCTTGGCTTCCCTCGCGGTTTTAAGAGTGATGAGATTCCGATCCCTTGTGTGGAACCATTAGCTCCTCTCGACCCCCATTGCACAGATGGTAGTTCACACTTCACTCTCCATTTGGCCATAGAATGGGACGCTGGAGCCCGGCAAGATGAAGAGAGGAAATTGTAGGCACAAGGGAAGGAAGCATAAAGAGGTAAACATCTCCTTCTCCATCACCTTGGTCATGGCAGATTCATCTGCACTGATGGAACGACCGGCGGTAGTGAACATTGATTAGCACGCACAAAGACCAGTGCAGCCTGTTGCCAAGAGCAGATCCATCGCGGCGCTGAGCGTTCCCCGATTCCATCTGTGAAATGTCCTGTTCAAAATGGCCAGTCCACAAGCACAGGCGCTGCCTAAATATAGGTTTTAAATATGGTAATTGTATTGTATTCTTCCATTTAGCACAAGCTGCCCCGAATAAACTTTGCCGGCGTGGCGGCGCGGGCCTCGCGCGGTGAGGTGGCAGCATCGACAGAAGCCACCGCCACAGCCTCAGTGTGCATTAATGGGTTTTTTTTTTCAAGTGCACGACTTGTAGAGCTGCGGCAATTAGTTCAGGTTTCATTAGGAGACGTGCCAATTATCTTTGAGGTCTTTGAATGGCGTCTTATCATACTTTCACTTTGGAAAAAGGAGACAGATGACTTGGGTGGGGGAGGTGGCAGGCTAGAGACCTTGGGCAACGGCAAATGTAGTTCATAAACGACAATCTCTCTTACTTGTGTCTCCTATTGTCTTTTGTCTGACTTATCGCCTTCACCTTCTCTTTTGACTCCCCGGAGCACAAGTGCGCTTTACGGTTAACATGTTAATATGTCACTCGGAAGCGACGCTGCTCTCACAAAGCGGTCGTTGCCGCGGACGGTTCCTCGGGCACTTGCCTGGCTTCACCTCGGCGGACAGAGGCGGTAATTGGGCATCAGCAGATTTGTATAAATGCAGGGAATTTCAAGTAGTGACAGCAAATGAAAACAAATTCCCTCTGCTCAATTTGCAAATACATTAATTCTCCGCTAACCCCGGAATGATAAACTTCTGCTAATTCAGTCCATCTGAAAAGTACTGTGCCGTTTGCAAGTGTACTGATAGCAAGTTTTCCAATTGCAGGAGGGGAAAAATACTTCGCATTCAGTTAAGCTCTTAATCCATGATGTAAAAAAATAGGAAAAGAGGAAGTATTGGAAAGAAAAAGAAACAAAAAATAAAAATGAAAGTCTGATCTTGAACCCAGCATTCTCTGTCTAGGTTAACCGAGTATGTGGCCCACTTTAGTGACGAGGAAACCTTTTCCCCTACACATGAGGATGTCACTTAACACTTTTAATGAAGCCGTGTGTGTCTGCCCACACGCAGCGCTAATTGGCCTCATTAGGGTCATTTATTCATAGGGTGACCCATTTAGGCGATGTTGTGTTTTTTAAGTAATGATTCTTAAAAAACGGCATCGATCACACACACAATAGCAGACTTGACAAGGAAAGTGCTCTTGAAGGTGACGCCACTTTTCTCAGCACTATTGTAATACACACCTAATAATTTGACTGTCATTCCACCTGCTGTCACTTCACAGTATGTGCTTGTGGCCCTGAAGAAAAGGGGGGGGGGCCTGGGTACATTTTCAACGACAACCATAAAGCCCCCTAATATGCAGCTGGGGCCCCATTATGAGTATAGTGTTGTGCAGAGGCACTTCTGGGGCCCCCAAAGAAACATACAATAAGAAGTGGGGCCCCCAAGAGCTGGTCCTAATGGTATATTTTGCAGTGACAAGCCCCACTAATATGAAGCTGCTCACCACTGCTACATCAAAAGCCCCTTAACCCTTTAACACCTTTTTTTTTGCTTATTTTAACCAGAAAAGCGCTTTTTCCCATTTTTCCCCAGAATAACTTTCAATATCTGGCATTTATTTACAATGTACTGTATGTTAAAATAGTGTATCGACAATTTAAAATGACCGTAGCGCGGCAAATACAGCGTATTAACCACGGCCATGACCCTTAGCAAGTTTAATAAAGCTGTCCTGTGATATTCAAACAATAATAATAAAAAAATACACATTAAACCAATAAACTAAATAGAAAATTGCTCAACTCAACAATTGGAGAATTTATGGGCGGCTTTGGCAAATGGTAAATGTCATTATTCTGCAACTCCGCTTTGCTGAAAATAAATCCCATCAATATGATTCTCCAACATTCGAGGAGAAAACTATTAAAGTTAAAAAAGAAAAAGAAAACTGTTAGTCATACTTGAAAAGAACTAATGCTCAGTGACACTGCGAGCGCAGCATCTGAATCACTGCACCATGTAATTGTCCTTGCCAACTCAATAAAGTTTGGTGAGTGTGTGCGCAGAGGGAAATAAGCATGTGGTTGAGAGCATTTGAGGATATCCTTACATAATTACACAAGGTCCCGTCACCAATGAAAAGCTACACACACGATCCCAAACTGCTGGTTATTAATTTGGATACAGAAAAAGAGGCAGATGAGGCAGGTAATTGTTAAGAGTCGCCGAGCAGACAGCAGAGTGTTTAATGAAATTAGAATGTAGATTTTTGCCCCAAAAGGCAGTAAATCTTATCTAATTCAAAAGTATTCCCGTCCAGTAGTGACTATCATGATTTCCACATGTTTGTGTGTTCACAAGTTAGTGCCTGAATGAAAGGGAACCGCGACCGTGTTGTTTATTGTCTGCACTAACGTGTCCCGACACAAATACATCACATAGATAATGCAAACCACGTCTTCACTGCTATAAGCAAGAACATATACTGCACTGTGAGAGTAAACACTGCAGTTAGTGTGGTCTACTGTATAGGTGCCCACCCCCTATCACCATGATAAAACACAAGCTCATGTCCAAATGGCAAACTAGGTACACTTCAAGGGCCCATGGTTCTCCTCTCTTAAGCCACAGCCACCTCGAGGTTCTCCTCCACCTCATTCCCCTTAGGGCCCTGGGATACTCGCACGTCGGGGTCCTGTAGTATCGGACTTCACCTTCGGGTGGCAGTACACGTTTGGACACAGGGAATAGGACGAATTCCGACCGAAGAAGAAGAAGAGAGCGACGCTACGGCTCCCACGGACACATCTGGTTCAAGTGGCCCACGGCTGAAAGGCCCGTCGGGCAGTCTGGGTGTCAGCCGGTTCCAGGGTCGCCAAATCGAGGCTCAGAGGACTATCCTTGGCGACTAATTCTGCTGTTAGTAGTTTTTCTGCTTGGTGAGCGGGGTTTAATATGTGCATCCAAAATCCTGCCTGCGCGTTGATGACGCAAATCGCGTCACGCGTACGGCGCGTGTTGGGTCTGGGCGAGCTGTGCGTGGAAGTAAACCAGGGCCTTTATACCCAGCAGGCTGAGAGGGCTGTGAATAGATATCGGGCTGCAAAGCCATTGCATCCAACCTCCATTGGCAAGCATTTCGCTCTCCATCTGCCTCGTCTACATTCTCTGATCCGAGCATCATGTTTGATGAGCGTTCTCTCGAATGCTTCTATGAGCAGCTCCTTCCACAGCAGTGTCAACTCCAGGAGCACAAATGATGCGAGCCTGCGAGCCAGTGCAGGCAGTCAACTCGTGCTGCATCTTAATATCCATAGGACACGCCTCACATGCACTCCCTCTCAATGTTTTCCCCATCTCTCCCCTCTGCATGCCACTGCTGCTGCTACCCTGCGCTCTTCTTGCCACACATGCTGAAGCCCAACATCCACCCCAGCATCCACCTGCAGGCTCCAACTTCCCGGCTCTGCTCGTCTACATAACCCCACGTGGCTGGGGTGCGAGTGGTCATCAAGACTAGAAAAGTGCTATATAAATGCATTTAGCAGCTAACAGGATAAGTTATACCTTAATGTTAATGCTTCTTAACTCCGTCATGAACAGATGGAGCGCTTTCAACGGAGACTACAGCATATGTTGTTGTTTGCATTATGGCGTGTTTCCACTCTCCAGTTCCAGCACGGCTCGACTCTGACTCTGCACCTTTTTTTTTGTTTGCTTTTCCATTAATCTCAATATATAACAGAGGAGTCTGGTGTATTTAGCGACAGCACTGGCGAAAGCCGCGATGGCGAAGCTGTAAGGAAATGGCAAAATGTTCATTATCAAGTCAAAAATACATGAACCCAATGACAGCTGCAGCGCTTTCCTCTGTCGTGCCCAAGGACACAAGGAATCAAACCCGCCACCTGTGAGGTGACAGATGACTCGCTCTACCACTGAGCTACACAGTCAGAATACTCAGAAATGACTGAACCAATTTTATCTTTTTTATCCTTTCATCTCATTGCTTTTGTTCCTTTTCTGTGTATTTTTTTATTCATGTATGTGAAAGCACTTTGTAAATAGTTGTTTTTAAAAGGTGCTATACAAATAAAGCTTTACTTACTTACTTTCCATTTCACTGTTTATTTTCAGTCAGTCTGTCCAGCTCCCACCAATTCACCTGTGCTCTTATTGCTCACCACTCATCAAACTTCCCTTCAGTTCACAATAGCCCTGCACTTTGCCGTAGCAAAAACGCTTGTTCAGTCTCTTCCTCTGCTTCCGCTTGTTCCTCTGATTCAGGTTTGGCCCCTGTTGTCTGCCACATCCAATTACTTCCATCCTCTTTGCTGCACGTGGATGGCTGATACCCTTGACTGTTGTGTGCCCACTCTGTCTGTCTGTCTGTCTGTCTGTCTGTCTGAACTCCAACCCAGTCTCACTTCTTTTTTTTAAACTGTCTGTGATTATTGGCATTTGGATCGGGAAAAATGTGACCGACGTAGTGCTCAAGGATGTCTTGCATGAACCTGGCATAATAGAAATTCTTCACATCGGATATTTCAACATGATATATATCTATTTCAGCTCATCACCTACAGCACTGGACAAGCAGAGAGGGTAAAGGTCTGGGAAAAAAAGATGTAAGAGATCTGGGCAACATGTACTCGATATTAGTCGACAGCCTGCCCTCACTGTCTTCAGTCGGACAGTATTTCTTCTTGGAGACACGGAGTGGGCATCAAACAGCTTGGAGATCCAGGAATTAATATTCAAAGCCTGGTCACCGCAAGATTTAGTATGCTAAACATTTCCCCCCACATTGTTCAGAGGAGAATACGGCAGTCAGCATCTCACTGCGGAATTCATTTGAAGTAAGACTTAAAGATTTATGAAAGCATTAAGAAATGTGCGCTTTTTTTTTTTTCCTCAACTGGCTTTCCTGTCCAGATCAACCCATTGAACTGGGAAAAGGGGGTTTCATATAACTCAGTGTACTAAAACTGTAGAGTAAACACATCAAATATGAGCATCTTTCCCAAAACTAGGAGCAAATCAAGATATCTAGTTGCAAAGGGGAAACAAAGTTTCCCTGGTATGTGATCGTCCCGGGGAGCAAGTATGGAGAGGATGTTGATGCTAATAGAAACCTGAGGTTTCACTTTTTGACTGAAAAGCTAAGCACAAGTTATTCCAGGAAAGTTTAACCATCACCCTTTTTGAAGCAACTGGGCTTTTACAGTTGAGGCCACTGAATATATTCATGCTTGCAGGGGTAAAGGAGATTCTGTTGTATTCTTAAAATCACCATTGACATGTGTTTGCATGAACACTTTGTTATTATTGTTATCTGCCAAGGAGGTTATATTTTCACCCTTGTCCAGTTTGTGTAGGACGAGATGAGACAATCCCTTGGTCTTTGAATTATCCTTGAGCGGCTGCTGTGAGTGGGAATGTTGATGGCTTCTTATCCATAGGTAGACGGGGCTGGGGGTCTCCAGTGTGCAGCGTCTATATGTTGTTGTTAAAAGGATTACATAAAACCTCCTTTGAAAGGGATGGGAAACGCGCCAAAGGAAAAACCCAATCGATTTTGGGTTTGGTCTTTATGGTCGAGAGATAGAGCATTTATAGATCATTTATCTTTTATAATGCTTAGATCCTTATGAGGAAACATGGAGGTGCAGCTCGAGAACTGGTACATGTGGATGTAAAGGCTTGATTGTATGTAAAGGGTTATTTTAAGCGCTGACACACAGTCAACACCCACATGGCCCGTTGTCACTGAAGCCAGCGTGAGGCAGGTAGGCCCAATGAAAACAATGCTGCTGTCAGTGGGAACACAAGGAACAATATAATAATTCCCACTTCACAGGCCTTATTACCACCTTATACAATCTATATCAGTACTGCTCTGTGATATTTTAAGAATGTTTCATCTCATGTCGTCCACCAGTGTGGATACCAATGAGAAAAAAAAAGCCATATGTGTAGTTTCTTAGGGTTTCTTGTGTAGTTTCTTGTCCTGCATGAGCTGCTGTAAGTGCAGCAAGAGGGGAAGGGCAAAGTGAATGAGCTCAACAAATCTCTCCACAGTAGGCGATCCGGATTCAAGAAAACAATCTACTGAAAAGCATGTCAACCCACACACGTATCACATAAAAAGGTTAAAGTGAGTTATCAAAGTCCCAGACTGCGTTCTCCAAGTGAACAAAGCAGCGCGTTGACAAAACACGCTAATAAGATCTATTTGCTTTGAAGAGGGAATATAATGAAAATCCAGGCCCATCAGATAAATAAAAGCCCGCAAACCTAATTAGAGCTGGCTTTTATGATGGATGAAAGACATTGACTCTGATGGTGTGTTAATAAGACACACAACTGTTCCTTTGCACAACAATGGTCCAATTATGGGAGACTGTTGGGATGTGACCTATTTGGATGAAACATCTGCAGCCGCTCACGATCAGTGTGAGTCACGGCCGTTTGGAGGGCCCAGATAGTGACAGATGAGATGAGGTAACGCTAGGTAGCGGAGCAACACCGTGACTGAGCGTTTGGCATTGTGGGTAGGCAGCCATGCGCATACTGTGGGTGGACAACGTGGCAGCTTGCCAGGGGTACAATCGAGAGTACAGAGAGAGAGAGCTTTGTCAACAAAAAAAAAAACTACTTTCCTCTGGTATTTATCAGCTGCTCCTCAAAACTGGTATCTAATTAGTTAGCATATGGAATAACTGGCAATTATCAGTCAGTGTCCTGTTGTGATGCTTTGCCTTGAAGTGCAGAGCTGAAAGTTTGGCGAGAAGAAAAAAGGGGAAATGAGAGTGGATTTCCGAGTGATTTTTTTGCCTTCTAATGCCAAGCCGTGAACATGTGAGAGGATTTCAGGGTGCCGAGCAGTACGCCGATGTGCGCGCGCGCACTGCACGACGTGCGTGTCTGATGTGTTTCCTCTGCTGACAGACAGACAGCCTGTAAAAACATGCAGAGAGCGACTTCGAATCTGTGTGACTGAAATGGAACAATGATAATATGATGGCCGGTACAAACTGATGCCTTTGTTTGCCTGAAACTCAAAGCTATTTTCCTTGTGTACATCATAGAACAGGACACGACAGACAATTTGAAACTAGAGCATAATAAATCACTTGAAAATTGCATATCACAGACCCTGGTATACTTGCACCTCAGGGTCCTGTAGTAACCCACTTCACCATGAGCTGGCGGTAAAAGTCTGGATGCAGGGAATACGACGCATTCCTACCGAAGAAGAAATAATAAGAGAACAATGCCGCAGTTCCCTTGGAAAGAAACACCTGAATACTGTATCCAACACTGAAGAAGCAAGGAGAGTACACGTTCTACCTCACCACAACGTCTGGAGGACGGGTGGAGGAATTAAAGAAGGTCCTGTCCTGCACTTTTAATGTCAGGTCACAAACCGCATGCATTCTCTTCAGTTGCACATGTTCCTGGAATGCTGTCACAAAAATAGCAATGTGCAAAATACACCAGTGCACAAAGGGATTTTGGGATTTTTGTTAGTCTATGAATGAACAACATCCACACCCTTGAAAACACACACGCGTTCGCGCGCGTACTAAATGAAATTTAAGAGTTCACTGAGGCAAAGCTGCTACACTCCCTTTGAGCATATGCTGCGGTGATGCTCACTGATCCTGGTCTTGGAACAGCTGCTGCATTTTACTGCACAGGCAGGAACATCAGAACATCTGGGTTTATACTTCACAGTGGCCCACCTACAGACAACAAGGCCTCGGATTCAACCCCAAATGGTGTGTAAGTCACTCAAAGTCGATATCACCGCGCCATTTTTGGATAATAAACAGGAAAGAGGACCATTGTTAGTTGATAATAGCAAATGTCATTCTACATAGCCCTCTATAGACCTGTCAGATGAGCTCAGTAAGTGGCTCAGTCTTAAATATGTCATCATCACAGGAGCCAGACATGTAATTTAAAAAAAAAATAAAAAAAGTCAGATACAAAGTCATCTGCAAAGCAAAGTCAAGTGCAAGCCATATATATATATATATACACAGTTGCTCTAAATGATACACCACATCACATCACATCACCATCATTATAGCTGTGATATTAGTCATAGCCAGCAGAGGGGTGAGTGAAATAATAGGACATGGGAGGACGTGCATCACAGTGGTCTTGCCATCTGGCAATTCTGTGGCATTGTGATGTACTCAGGGTGCATTTGAGGCCCCACAAACACTTTAAAATAATAATGATAATATGTATAATGTCCCAGGGGTGTGTTTTAAATGAACAATCAAATCAAAAGCCGCAGAACCTTTTTTTTTTTTATCACCAATTAACTTGATTAAAATGATATAAGGTTAAGTTAAGTAGATGTAGTGGTTTAATTCTCTGTTATACACTATATAAAAAACTCCCCTTTTCAAGTGTATCTGTTGGGATTTCTTACAGTAGGCTACTGTCTCTTTTTTTCCTCACCCCACTGGGAGTCTCGCTTGGATGGAGTGCAGATGGACTGAAACCCCATTGAGCAGGAGAGGTTGGACTTGAGGGCTCCTGTTGATTCTTCTTCCCCAGGATCAAAGTAAGTCTGACAAAATGCTCAGCCTGCCTGATCATCTGGAAAGCAAACCCAGACTGGCTGGCTGCTCAGCTGGGACGGGGGGCCTGGACTCTCTCTCTGCGCTGGGGGTAGAAGGCTCAGGCTACCTGAGGTTAAAGCTTGGGCTGCACGGTGTGCTCTGTGTCCATGCATGCTCAGAAATGTGTCGTTAAATGTGGATTTTGGAGGATGCTAATAGCAGGTCAGAATGGGGGAAGACACTTTCAGAGGGGTTGAGTTATAAAGTATATCCCTATGGCAACATGGCAACTCCTTCCTGCCAAGATCAAGGTATACATAGATACTTATAGAGATTGAGGAACTCTGTAAAACTCCCTCCTCTGCATTGCTTTGTTGTCAAATGATTCTGCAAAGTGTATTTTTAAAGGTGATATGACATCAAAATAAAGTTATTGTTATTTTTGTGCCTGAAATACTTTATTAACTTCTTGCAAGCACAGATGATAAGAACAGTGGAGTCAATGGGGAAAGGGCCACTGTTCCCAGTTTCTTGTCATTAAGTGTTTGCCTCTCCTGAGAGATGACAGCTGTGGTCGCCCAACACTAATGACACCTTCCTCGCTGGATGCAGTTTGGTGAAAACCTGTCAGATCTTGGAAACGGAATGGAACAGAATTTCCAATCCATTACTGCATGTGTTGACAGTTGCCGTCTCGGCGCGACTGAAATGCAAACATCGCAATCCAACAACAAGTCAACATGTTACACCTGTGTATGATGCGTGACCTTGAAGGACAACCGGGGGATAACGAGCCACAACAAACTTTTTGCACTTGCACGTTTTCTATTAATAATGGAAAACTAAATTAAAATTAAAAAATACAACTGTTGGAAAAGCGCCATTAATCTACATGTTATGATAAAAACGGTGGTTAGAAAACCTGTTGTGAATTGACTATGATGTGGCAAAATCATGGAATACTCAGGAACAACTCTGTGGTATAAAACTTTACAACAAGAAGCTCAGAGAGGGCAAGGTAATATAGTCACAGAATAATGAAGTACTGATGGAACGTTCAGGACCAACTCCAAAGCTGTAAGGCCACTTGTACCGCGAGGTATTCAGCGGAGTTGAAGCCTCGTGGACAGTCATTGTTGTCCACCATTATCTCCTTTCAAAACAGGTGCTCGGGGACGAAAGGACGCTCTCGTCGGCTGCGTTTGGAGAGCCCTTCAAAAATGCGACATCTGAGTCACAGTTTTTGACACAGCCTCCCAAACTCAGCATCTGAAGGAGGTGGTTCCCGAATTGAGATTTCACTTAAGAATGTGTCACTTTGCTACAAGAAGCCCAGAAGGTTTAAAGGTCACAATAGATCATGAATTAATAATGAACCCCTCGGTGACTAATCTCCATATGATGTGTTACTTTACTTGATGGTGCAGAGAAAGTGATGAGAGTGATGATGAATGCCACTCAATTAATGAGGAACAACTGGCCTTCACCACGACATTAAAATGATTGATTCCCCCAATGATTCGTTAACAACCACAGTGTACTGTTGCATATTCACCAATATAGAAATTAAATAGACAATAAGTATATCATAATGTACTATTCTTCAGTATAAGCATCCATCAGTTCTAGCCACATAAGTGGAGTATTTCATTCCAAATATTATATTGCGGTTTTTACTTTCCTTTTAAAGGTATACTCATTAAAAACTCTATGAACATTTTCTAAGAAAGCTTTAAGGGAAGCGGAGACGTTACAAATTAATAAGCCAAAAGGGTGACAGCTATTTATTCGAATCGGATAAATCATCACAATAGCAAACATTCTGACAGAAGAATGGCGTTCTTTGTTCTTTTCAGTTTTCACCATTTGACAAATTAGCACCGAGGAAAGATTTCTCACCTAGCCATTCAAGGAAAAACCTCCTGCTGAAAACTAATGTACCATGGTCAACACTTTCCAAAGTCTGTCCACCGCACTTCCCTCCCGAGGTTGGCAAATCACCCCCACGCTGCTTACGCGGTACTTTCCAAAGAAAGAAAGTGGCCCACCATTTCCTGTTCTTTACAAATCAATTTGATCCAAACATAAGTACACAGTCATCGCTCAAAACAGACAAACAAGGTCAGTACAAATGATTCACTGGTGTCTGACTCGCAGGCAGACTGAAGAATTCTACGGTGAGGCGAGATTCACCAAAAAGAAAAACAAACAAAGTCGATGTCGAGTAATGTATCATCCCATGGAGTTAAAATTCAATTCTCACAAACCGCACCTGCAGATTTGTATTGTGTTGTTGGACTCGCCACTCTTAAGAAAACGTTCACGACACGTCTCGACAGTAAACTAACGGTTGTGTTGCTTTGTGATAAACTGGTAAACTTCCACGCGCGGACTCAACGCGCATCATCAGCATGACGCAAATTGCATAGGCTGCGCGTGCAGCTCAGATTTTGGAACTGTGCGCAAAGACAGCGCATGCCGATACCGAATTTCCACCCCACGCCCCACTCGCCAAGCAGAAAAAACATTACGACAACAGAGGTAGTCGCCAAGGACGGCCATCCGAGCCTCGACCTGGCAACCGCCGAACACCCCGACACCCCTGCCCGATAAAGCGAGCGAGCTGTAGCATCGTTCTCCTCTTCTTGGTAGGCGTCCTATTCCCTGCGTCCAGACTTGTACCGCCACCCGGTGGTGAAGTCAGATACTACAGGACCCTGACACGCGAGTATACCAGGGGTCCGCGATATGCGGCGCGCGTGGCATGTGTGCGGAAGTGTAAGTTCACTCCACGCACAAGTCTTCAAAGAAAGTCTTTCTTTGCAGGAGCTGCGATTAATGCTTGTTAAAGTCAAACACATTCAAATGAAGGATTTCAAACACAAGCGGCAAAATAACACATTTTTGAACTCAGAGGCAGCCATGGATCAAATCTCTATGGACTCAACTTCAGTTTCCAGTCACGAAAAGGGAGTCCGATGGTGAATTTTGTCCCACAGGCAGCAACAACAACAACAAAAGGGCCCATTTTGTCATTTAGATGGGCCGGTTTGTTGAGAATGTGACACAGCTGCTGTTTCTGGTACATTTTTACTGGAAGAAATACAAGGCCAAACACAGGCAGGATTTTATGTTTCCTGCGGGAGAAATCTAGCACTTTGTATGGAATACACAACAAAGAAGGTAGACGGAGTTCAACTGCACAACATAGACAACCTTTTTCTTAGAAAATATTAAAATGATAAAGGGTGATTGGACCATTAGTGTAGTGTAAAATAAAGGATGCTTAAAAGGCAAAAGAAAAGTGGCACTCCTGCTGACCTGTTTATTGTTGTTCACTTTGTTTTTGTTGGTTTGCTTTTTGTACTAAGGTTAATATTTCTGTACTTTATCACCTTATTTAATATTTCCTATATTACTGCTGTGCCCATCATACTATCTGAACTCCTAATGTCTTTGGACTACATGAACAATTGTAATTGAAATTGATTGCTCAATGAAATATAAATATTAAAATATTGTCAATGAAGAATGTTACTGACATTTATTGGGACATTTTTGATGCGTCGACTACTTTTTATCTTGTGTTTGGGTCAAAATCTATTTGGAACATTTATGAAACATGACTTTATTTCGAAGGTTATCGCAAAAGGAAACAAGCAACTTTAAAACGGAGATGGATGAGTAAAGTTTATTGGAGGCAAAAGGCAATTCCTCTTCTTAACAGGAATGAAAACAGCTATTTTAATTAAACGCTTATTGATTCACATTTTTTTATGGCATGTGTTTTTATTGTCGTGGATTTTTATTTATTTTTTTGTTATTAAAGAAATACATTTCCTACCAAAAAAAAAAGTTCAGAATGCATTCATTAATGTTCAGGATTTTTAATTAAATGTTCCCTTTCAGCCTGAAAACAGATAATTAAAATGATCACATTAAATTCATGTTTGGCCGCTGAAACATTTCTGGGCCACAAAAAAAAAAGAAAAAAAAAAGAGATAAAATTCTAATCAAAAGCAATGCAAATGAGGGTTTCTGGACAGGATAAGCCTTTAATTTCAGCACATTCACATTCACAGGCCTCCCTGTCAACAACGTCAGCTTCACAGAAGCCTCCGTCATCTCCCTGTCACTTGCTGTGGATTTACACAGAGCGCACAATAGGCAAACAAAGTCAATTAGCCTGCAGGTGAATTAATAATGAATATGGGCTGTCATCCTGGCTTGCATTGTGTTTACCTGACATGATATTCCATTTAGCATAATATTTACAAGAAAGAATAATACAGGTCTGTGTTCTGTATTGGACCAAGAGTTTTTTTTAAGAGTGAGGGATGAAGAGAGCAATCCCTTTCTCTCGCTGCATGTTAAAATATCGCACATATAATAAAGAAGAACAGTCTGGGAATGACAGTGCCAAGTGCTCCGATACGTCCCATCATATCCACATTAGGAGCGGAGCTGCCTCTGCTGTCAGCAAAGAAGAAATGAAAGTAAAAACAGCATGTATAAAATGCTTATAGACTATTGATTGAGATTAATGCACTGGCTTAGGGGAATGAGCTCTAAAACAATAACCCATTACATTGGGTAATTGATCATTCAAAAAAATCTATCGCAGTCCTTTCCCCAGGCAAGAATTAATGTCTCTGTGGACCATAATTCACAGACTGCTTGGCAAACTAGTTGGCTTTTCTTTTTTTCCTTCCAAGAGTGAGAAGATAAAATGCACAAAGACCTGTTACATAAAGTCACTGGACTTTTTTTTTCCCTTTCCGGCAGCTTCTCAATGTCATCCTGCACACAAAAGGCTTTTTTTTAGTCTCCGTTAATGAATAAGAATACCAGGGCTGCACCCTGTTAAACTGCAAGTGCAGTCATGAACTCTGGGACTCATCAGTGGTCACATCATCACATGCACATTCCTGATCAGCACGGCCTCATTTTAGTGCTACTTAGCTGTTCAGGATGTAGCCTGCCTATCGCCCTACTGTATGTCAGCCGAGATTGGCACAGCGACCCTCACGTGGAGGATAAAGCGGTAGAAAATGGATGGTTATAAACACTAAAAGGTAGGGTCGGACATACTGGAAAAAACAGGCAACATTTTCAATTCAAAAGTCTGAGCCCCTTTCTCCAGACTTCCCCTCCAGAGCAAAGGAACGCACGATGCTTGTTCCCCCGAAGAGTGCTGGTTTCACACGGATTCACACGGATTTTGACGCTAACCTTTTGGGATACTTGTTCAAATAACAGCGTGATGCCAAAAAACAACAACAAATACTCTCAAATGATCACAAAGGTAACCTACGTACCAGTCCACTAGAAACAGAGATACCACGGCATACAGTGACAAGCTTCCGGTTCATTTACGGCGTCTCACGCCTCAAGCATATTTAACTTGTGTGAACTGTGTGTTCTTCAGGCCGTAATCACGTTACAAATGTGGGGCACGTCCTCCGAGGGTGCTCAAAAACACGCTGATGACCTGGCGAGCAATATTACACGGCACACACATCATTAAAAGACCATGAGTGGTGATGATGATGATGATGATGAAGGAAGTTCAGAAGTTCAGAGGCTGCCGCGGTGGGCGTGAAATGTGGCGCGTGCAGGTAATCGCTTTGCTTCTTGATAGAAACACTGACTGGCGCTTAGATCCAATGTTACAAATGACGTGCATCTTGTCATGAATTGTATTTTCAACAAGGCTGCGATTGCTTGTGGGTTCAAAATGATGATCGGATATTATGAATGGTATCTGGAGCACAGCTTTGAGCCGCATGAAGGCCACACCGAGTTTTCAGCTCCTGCCACAACGCTCCGAAACGACTGAGCCGCAGGAAATCAATGCTTGGTTCATAGGTCCAGTCAAGTGAGCAGACGGCAGCACATGAACCCAGTTAAAAAGAACAGACTGCAGCTAAAGCCAGCCAAACAAGTGTCCACGAGGTGACATACACAACAAATGTCAAGTGGGATTGTTCCGTTTTCCCCAAAATAAAGACAAATTACACACTATTGCACACAGGACTGGGATGCAGTACTGAAAAAAGCAAGGAGGCCCACCTGTCACATTAGCAGGGTGGAAGTAAACTCCAGTGCACAATAGCTTTATAAAACAAATATCCCTTTGACGCCACTTGAATGCACTTATTTGCTCTTGTATAACAAAGTATTTAATACTGTATGTGTGCACAATGACAGGTGGAGGAATCTAGAAGGAGGCAGTGATGCAACGTTTCGGATGCCAACTGCTGTTCAAACACCAAACAACCGTTCAATAACACAACATAAAGCTGGGAGATATTTAACCAAATATGTATATATAGTTTGAAATGGCCGTAAAAAGATTTAGAAAGCTTTTTACTTATTTTAACCATAAAAAAGGACCATAAAATGTTCTGTAACCATGTGCTTTTGTCCATTTTTTTCCAGAATAACGTTCAAAACCCGTCAGTTATTTACAATTTACTGCATGTTAAAATAGTGCATTAACAATTTAAAAAGAAAAACAACAACAACACTGAAATTGTACATGAACACCAGATTTTGCGTGTTACATTTTTAATTTGAACAGTTTTTGTCTCAATGTCTCAACTACAGTATGTACAGGCATTTTTCCAACTCTACTCTCTGGCGACAAAGACAGCGATTATCCGGCTTCCTGCAACAGCACGAGTGAAAAAACCATAATAACCACACGCTGGCTTGGACGTGCAACTTCTCAGCTTTCAGAATTTTTCCAATAGCACAAACTGTCACGTAATTATGGTCACGCAAAGTGCACTTGAGTTAACGTGACGGGTTAAAAAGTAGGTTCCTACGTAAAAAAAACCCCGAAAAGGGTCGCACACAGTGCAGACATTTCATGGTTTCATTTCCTCCTCTGCTTCCAGCCGTTGCAGTGAGGAGGTAAGCAGGGACTCAATGTTTTTATATGACTTTTAGTCGCCATGGAGTGGGTCATGTCAAAGTTAAGGGTCTGCACGCGTATTTGCAGGGGCGAGACAGCGGCGGTGGACCTGCGGCCCCTCGACCCGGCGGACGCACGACCGCTTTGAACTCGTCTCGCTTCTTTCAGTTTGTTGCTGTACGCCAACCACGCAGCACTGCCGCTCAGCCTGTGAGATAAGGGGTTACGCTTACACGTTAAGTTAACCGATCTACAAACAGTGGTTTACTTACGGTGGACTGTTTGGCGTTTCTTCGCTCCATGTCTGCTGCGGTGAAGCCTCCTATTGTCAAAGAAACATAATTCAGTGAAGTGTTTGTACGACGCACATCAGTTTATACGACTTCCCCCACCATCCTACCGTTGTCGCATTGCGTTTTGTCGTTTTGTGCGCCGTACTGAGCACGTCCACTGCAGCGCTCCGCGTCTCTTCCGTCGCGTCGCCGCGCTGCGCTCTCTCCCCAAGTTTCTCGATGCTGCTGCGCAGGTTGACGTTTTCCCGTTCCAGAATGTTTATGCGGAGGCCGTTCGCTTGCATCTGCAGCTCCATGTCCAGAAGCACGTTCCCCGTACCTTGTGAGGTTTCAAAAGAACAGCGCGGTAGAAGTCAGAGGGCGGGCGGGTTGGCAAATAATAGGACTGGAGATTCACACTTTACTTTGTCAGTGAAAAGGAAAAGTTCAGGATGTCTGAAGTGGGGTCACATCAGGTACTTGAACATACTCGGCTTCTTACATAAGGCTGACTGTGCTCTTCATGGCCCGCCCCCCCCATGCTGAGAAGCAGCGGAAGATAGGCGGACACACGCTCAGTGAAAACACCGCTGCAAGTGAGGAACTCTTTCCACTTAACAAAACTGCTCAAATGAAATCTACAGCTTTAGTATTATGTCATATTAACCCCTTAATGCCCGAATATAGTGTACTACGTGTATTATGTTTAACAAAAGGTGTGTTTTTGTCGGCTAGCAGATGCTCGTATGTGGAAATTGTTAATGTTAAATTCTTAATGCAATTTGCCTCAAATTTGCTGAATTTCCCCCACATTAGAAACTAAAATCTACGTGTTCTCCAAGGCAACCGGATTTAGTTTACACTCCGACCACTAGATGGTGGCAAAGTGCTCCCAGATGCAATCTTTGGTGTGCGTGGAATATCCATCAACTGCTACTGCATTCATACGGGAAATGGTTTGAGGCAAATTTACGAGAAAAGGGGTTAAGTCCAGTAGAAGGCCTCTTTTAAGAAGAAACCGAAATTTGTGTTGTTTTACAAACCACTCACCTCCAACACCATATAGTGTTCATATAGTCCATAGAGAAAATCGGCAATGTGAGAATTTAAAAACACAAAAATCACAAAACACATTTCTGAACTTATTCATAGAGGCAGCAGTGGAGTAGTAACTCGTGTACACTGTCATGTAAAATGGCTTCGATTAGAGCAGGGCTGTCAAACACATTTTAGTTCATGGGCCGGAGCAGTAAAATAATAGAATCATCTATAAACAACAAGGACTCCAAAACGTTTGCCTTTGTTTTACATTTACTGAAAAGCATCTTTTTTACAAAACACATTCTCTGTAGATCTTCAAAGCCACAAAACATTTTGCCACAGGGCATCTGGAACTAAAAACAAATATATAGTATTTGACGTGATGATTAGATTCTACTGCCTCATCCTGCCTGGGTCGTACGTTTGACAGCTCTGGGTTAGAGTGACGCAAAATTCGGTTTTCGGTCCAAGATTGTAGGAAAAACGATGGTTTTGTTGGGGGGTTTTTTTGTCTGGTGTCGCCACTGACCGTGTCTGACTGTCCCCGTCTGCTTCTCAGCACAGGAAGGACACCAAGTATTTTTAGGGAGCCTCATACAAATTCACATAAAAAAAATTCAAACAGAACCATTTGATCCGTAAAACAGTATAAATGTAGTCAAAATGATCGCCTACTCTCTGGTTGGGTGCGGGACAGAGGGCTGAGGTGTGGAAACGCGACCAGGAGCCTCTCCCTCTCCTTTAAATCTTCCACCAACTCCTTCAGCTCAGCCACACTCTCCACGAGTGCACCCATTTGTGTTTCTAGCCTCTGTTTATCCTTTTGAAGCTCCAGAGTGCAGTTCTGTAGTAAAAAAAAGAAGAAGAAGATATATTTAAATCATGTCCAGCCTCATGCATGAACAAGTATTTGTTGTGGGTTAAGAGCTGGGATACCTGCTGCTGAGTGAGCTGAGCCTGCAGTTGTTCCTTCTCCTTGGACATCTGTTGCAGCTCGCTCTGAAGGTCGAGCCGTCTCTCCTCTTGCTCCGCCAACTGCCTCCGCAGCTCTTGGCGCTCTCCGTCGAGTGCGCCGGCTCTCTCCAACAAAGATTGCTGCTTCATCAGCACCGACTGGAGAAAGAAAACCGTTTCCACTCTGTACATTCATTTGAATATCGCTGGATGAGGGTCAGTCCCTCAAGAGTCCGGTGTTTGCTGCAACACTGACCTCTTGCTGTCGACATGCACCGTGGTACTTGTCACTTTCTTGGTGAAGGAGGACCCGGGTCTCAGAGAGTTCACTCTCCAGGGTCTGGATCCTGTGTTGCAGTTGACGACGGGCCTCGTCCTCCGCCTCGGCCGTCTCCTGCAGTGTGGTCTTTTCACATTCTAAAAAACACGAAATAATATCAGTTTTGCGTAACGTACGTAACAACGTGTATTTCTGTTAATTAAGTGCAAATATTGTGAGAAGTACTGAACCGGGCTTACCCAGAGCGTGTAATGCACGTTGCTGCAGCGCGACCGTCTCTCCCAATCTGGCGTTACTCTCCTCCAAAGACTCATTTTCTGTTCCAAAAATATTAACCGCGTTAAAGACTGAAGGCTTCTGCGCGAAATTCATTCGAGAGTTGACTTCACCTCTCTTAAATTGCTGTTGCTCCTCTTGTAGCCTTTGCTCTGTTGCTTCAGTGAATCTCTGGGCCTCCCCGAGTGCAAAGCCCAGCTGGTCAATGGTCGCCTGGCGTTTTTCCATCTGGTCCTGCAACTCCAACTGTGCCCTCTCCAACCGAAACCTGAACCGCTCGCGCGCCGCCTCCGCCGCAGCCAGTCTCTCTTTCAGAGGCTGCACCGTGCCCCGCACGTTTTGGAGGTGTTTTCCAAGCCGCCGCATGTCACCGAGCTGCACACTGGCCCACTGGGCGACATCCCCTGCCGTCATGTCATGTCCCAGCTCCAGGGTTTCCTCCACAGCAGCCAAGAGCGGCTGCAGGGAAGAGGGCAGAGCCTCGCTTTGAAACAGCACCACCAGAGCGGCCCCCGTCTTCCTCAAAATCGACTGCACTTGACGACAGTCATCGCAGGGAGCGAGGGCTGATTCCGTCGTCTGGCAGCCAGCCGTGCGGTTGTCCACTTTAGGACCGGATGGGGTTTTACGGGAGGGACGTGTCCTCGACATCATCTGGTGGAAGGCGCATGCCAGTGCCTCGGTCTCATCACTGTCCAGAATATTTGGCTCCGTCTTTCTCTCGCTGTCTTTTTGAGTCCCCTGAAAGGAGGAGACAAGCATGAATGAACAACATTGTAGTAACTAGCGACACTAGCACCATCAGGCCTCCAAAAGTCTGGAATTCCCATCCTGATGTTGCTAGTTTTTGGTAATGCTGCGTTTGTAAATAAAGAGTTTAAGTAGACGTAAGAAATTACGTCTACTAACCCTACAGAGTATAGTTTCCACAGAGCTGACTCTATGATTGCAGCATCGTGTTCCGGGCCAAAAATGAAGGTTTTTTTCATTTTCCAATATCTGATTCAACGGTAATGTGTACGTTACGGTCAAAATCCGGTCCAGATGTTTTGAGACTACGACGTGAGGAAAAGTGCCTTCTGTGTTATTGATAACCAGGAAATAGTAGTTGCCAACACTGCAGAAATTATGGCAGAAATTAGGATGATTTAATCTGTGGTTTGCAGAAAAACACAATGACAACATAAGAGCCGGATTCCATATCTGACATACTGGGACATTACCTGTTTTTAAATCAAGATATTTTTATCCAAAAGTCTTTTTAAAATAAACTGGATTTAAATGACATAGTTTTTATGTTATTCTTTCCCATGTATGAAGTTTACAAAATTGTTACTCCATTATTATTATTATTATTATTATTATTATTATTATTATTATTATCATTATTATTATCATCATCATTATTATTATTATTATTATTGTTATTATTATTATACCATTTTCATCAGTTTGGCCAGTGTTTGTAAATAATAAAAATACACCTACCGTGCGGCTGACAAAATGGAGTAAGTTGCTCCAGTAGTTTCTGACAACAACACCAACTGACAGGAATCCTCTCTGCTGGGTTTGTCCTCTCCGTTGGCCGCGCCACACGCGCTCCACATAAGAATTGAAGCTTTGTAGAAGAAGCAGTAGTCTTGTTTAGGGAATAAATAAAAAAAAATATGAATAAAATATATTCAGAAGTTCAATTATTTCTTGCCACTAGTGTTGTGTACGGTGAAGGAAACTTACCTGTCGATCACCAGCTCCAGCAGGACCATATGGGAGTGTTCATTGAACGCACCGTCCCCATCCACAAAGTCGTACTGCTCCAACAGCGCCACCATGTCCAGGTCACAAGAGAGTCTATCTGGAAACTTCCAGGAGGGAAAACGCACCCTTCCTGTTCTAGAGAATACATCTAAAATGGCACCTTGGAGGTCGGTTAGCTCTTTCTGGAGGTTTTCAATCGATCCCTGACAATCCAAGGACTGACTCATGTTTGTCAGTCTGACCTGATTTGTTCAGAAATGATTTAAATTACGTAAAACACAAGAATTGCTCAGGGCTCGGTGTCCAAGTAGTTGCATGATTGCCTCTTTTATTCTCCGTCCTTTGTGCGCCCTTCTCTGCCTTCCGTCACTACAGCAACAGGAATGACTGTATAAAAGACAAATTAAAGAATCTCTCCCAAACGTTCCTTTCATGTCACATAGACTGTAGAATTTGGTTTAAAAAGGACACACCTGACCATCAAAGCTTTCTCTTTTCCTCTCTGAGGAAGTTTGAGTTCTCTCCCACGGAAATCGACTTTGCAAATTGTCATGACGCACAGATGTAGATTCAAACGAACAAGCTTACGTGAGGATAAAGTGATAAAACTGTGGACGTTTGTGTGGCTGGTCTTCACAACTGTTAAGGGTTTTTTTGAGGGTTAAATCCAGTTTTAAGTTAGGGTAACAGGGCTAGAGAATGGATTATCTATGAGTGACCCTTCTAAGAATACCATACAATAATAGATGTATACTATAGACATATAAGTTTTATTTTGTGCATATCACAAAAGCCCACTCAAGTATAATGAGGGTTTATACTGTAAGGCATTTGTGAGTAATAATCATTTCCATTTCAGCTTCCATCTTCAGTTTTTGTGTCAGGGAAATGTTTCTAAATGTAATTATTATTATTTTTTTAACATTGTGCTTTTGCAATCTGAATCAATGACTCCTTTTATCACCTCATGCCGAATGCATTTGGAAGGTCTTGAATATTTTAGTGGCTTCTCACATTTGGTTAATTATACTCTCAAGTGTACACTCTGAAACGGCCTCGCGGTAGACTCCAAACCGTAATCTCACAATGTAAATATTGTTCATCATTATTAATACGTTGTGTAACGCTGCCTCTTTGGCTTCTAAAACACATTGCCGTGTGCTATTTACAGTAAATTAAACCTGAAACTGAACTAAATGGAACATGATGCAAGTTTCTGGACGACTTTTTTGTAAAATCGACAGTGAAATTAACAAAGCGGCTGAGTAGAGCTGCAACTAGCGATTATTTTCCTAATTGTTTAATCTGTTGATTATTTTCTCAATTAATATCAGAAAACCTTAAAAATTGTTGATCAGCGTCAAACCGATTTCTTTGTCATCCAGAGCAAAGAAATGAAGTAGATACTCACATTTAAGAAGCTTAAACAAATTGGAAATCTTGTTCTAATCATGAAAAAAGCGGAGGATTGAGAAAGCCAGTGACATTGTCAATCCTGGCTTTATTGATCTCATTTGGCCAAGTCACAAGTTACTTAATGTATTTCACCGCCAGACAACAGCAGCAACGAAGAAAGATGTGAGGAAGTGAAGCGTATAATGAACAAAAACCTGTGAGAAGAGCAAAAAAAAAAGAACGCGGCAGACAAAAGACAATATTACATGTCACAACTGAAATTAATTACCATACATGTGCGATTCAAGGAATTACTTGTCATGTGTTTAAATAATTAAAGTAGGCTAATGTTCATTTTGTGAAAAATCTCTCTCTCTCGCTCTCAAAAACGCTGGCATTAATATCCACACACACACAGTTGTAGAGGTGGTAGTAATTGTTGAGAGGTTTTCAGATTATCCATGAATAATTACGCAGGTGCACCAAGCGGGACCCGAACACTGAGAGAAACGGAATGAAAACAAACAACTAAAAGTGACATAGAACCTTTAGCCTTCTGAACCACCAGCAGCATCACTGCTCAAAACCATTCAATATCAATACACTCATAAACCCCCGCTAACACAACTGTGTGCAGCCAGGTTGTATTTACCCTTTGAATTATAACCGTCGCTTTCAAAAATGACGCATTCTGCGCCTATACCTGAAAAACACTGTCGAAAATCCTCGCAGATGGGCCAACACTTGGCACCTTTACATCTGTCTTTTCCTTTGCTCTCCCTCTCTCTCTCTCTCTTTCTTTCTTAAAGAAGTCATCAGTCAACATGAAGCCTTCACTCAGCAGCAGGACACAGGCAGCTGTGATATTTATGGTACAGGTGGAATACACACACAATCGCACTAAATCTTCTGCAGCCGTTCAAACCACAACAGCAAACCTGGCGTGCCAATAAAGTTCCTAACCGTGACACACCACGCCATGCTATAGGCGATGAACTGACGGATTGGACTCCCAACTGAGCCATCCTCACAGTAAGTGCACAAAAACTACACAATATCATTCATCCATTCACTGTTTACCGCGCTATCCTCCATATGGAGTCCAGGGTGTGTCCAGGGTACACACCCTGGACAGGTTGCCAGTCCATCGCAGGGGCCAGAGACAACAAAACAAACTGTAACTGTAAAACTGCAATACAGGAGACACCATTGAGTAGCAGCTCTCAGGAACCCAGAGACGAGACCCTATTCACTGCCACTGGATGTCACACTTACACCAGTTTCTTAAACTCAAGCAAGTGCTTCGTTTAACGACGTGTGTCTGTGGAAAGATCTGTTGCTGCATCTTAATCCGTGAGTGCTCATTCATACGAGTAAATATGTAAAATAATCTGCAGGCCTGTACGTATGAATCTGCATTAGTAGGGGAATTAGTAGAGATTAAACTCATTTGGAGTATTTGCATAGTGCAACCTGATGAGCCAGCACTCTGACGGCAGTTTGGCCACACTGGACACCAGTCCACCACCACCAGAGGGAAAGGAAGTTAAGACACAAACCTGTGATTGAAACATGGTGTGAGCTCTCCGTGGTGAGAGGGGGGGGCGTGGTCAACGACGACCACTTTTCTTTTTGAGCCAACTTTCTCCTAATTAGCTCCAACAGCACAAAACTGCCCGAGCGTGTGTTTTCTGCACACTGTGGATATCGGCTTTCATTTAAGGCTCCATCTTTTACTGCACGGCCACGGGAGCCGCGGTGGATCAATGGCGCGCCGAACGGAAGGTCACGTCAGCCACGCTTAACGGTTTCCCCATCGGATTCCCGTTTTGCATGCTGTCACCGTGTGAAAGCTCACTTCGCACAGTGCAGTTATATCCTTGCTTATCCTTGTGTTCTGCAACTGGGATAGACGCGAGTGCTTTAGCAGTCAGGTGGTAATGGCTTGGTTGAAGTAGTGCACAAAACGTATGCAATTAAAAAGGGAAAAAGTCATAGATCTTCAATCCAGCCTAGAACTTCCATCCATCCATCCATCCATCTTCTACCGCTTTATCCTCCACATGAGGGTCACGGGGGTGGGTGCTGGTGCCAATCCCAGCTGACATGGGGCGAAATAAACATATAAATAAATAAATAAACATGCAAACTCCATGCAGAAAGAGCCTTGTCGCAAACCCGGGATCTTCCTGCTCAAAAAGAGTCAAAATGCCTTTTGCAATTATCCAAAAAAATAAAAAGAATACACAAAATATATCGTATAGATGGTGTTTTAAAAACACAGGACAACATGGCAAACGTTCCTAAAGGTTCTCCACACTAGATTAGATGTGGGTTGCGAACCATTGACGAGTGATGTTAAAACTGCAGTATGTAACTTTGAAATACAAACACAATGCTAAATCCACTAGCCCCACAGATTTCTCACATTTTCTCATGTGACCCGGCAACAAGAAACAGGAGGCGGCAACGACAACAGTGCGCGAGTAAAGCAAGACGGCTGCAAACAGGTTAGAGTACGACTGAAAGCACAAAGAAGTGTCCACAAAAAGTTCCCCCAAAATTCTCCCTCTGTCAGATCTGAGATTATCGCGTGGCATGAGCCACTTCTCAGATAAAAGACACACGTGTGTTTATCATTCCTGTTCACAAAGACGAAATAAAGACGGAATAATAACATCAACAAAAACAATAATCACCCACTGTAGGTTTAACAATAGGTCAGGAGATAAACAAAAAATATTAAGCCCAATCTGTTACTAAGATTTGAGTCGGACCATAATCCAGGCAGGATTTTAATCACATTTATCAGCATTACAGGTAATACATTAGTCAACTGCTCTTTTTTTAATCAATTTATCACAATTAAATTATAATTTGACTGCATATTTTAAAACGGAAAAACAAAGATTATTTACCATATTTATTGGGGATTACCGGGATTATCGGATGTTTAGGCCATAATCCCTATATAGGAAGCTCCTCGTCAGGACTGATCAGTCCCAGGTGTGTGTGTCTCATAACCAATCAGGTTGTTGTTTTTTGTGTCTCACTAGAAATTTAATAAACCACATCTTTCTCGGGTTATTGTACGAGCTTTTATAAATTACTTTCAGATTATCTCTGTGTAAGATTTTATTCTCTACTTCAAAGACCCTGTTGGTGGGTGACAATAAACAAGCATTTATTACTACCCGCCTGTTAACGTTCAAATTGATCAGTGGAATTCTACAACGTGCGCACAAAAGTCAGAGAAGGATTTTAAAGTTTTACTCACCATCTGTCGCTCGCACATGCACAAGTCGGCGATAGCAGCGTTTGTCACTTTGGTTCCAACTTTCCTGTAACTGCTGCACAGCTTGAAGTTAAGTTCATGGCGACGATGGAAGACGGTACAGAAAATGGGACGAGTGGCCTTGTGTGGTAACAGGATCGTCTCTTATGGTCTCACATGAAAACAAACCACAATAAAACCAAATCAAACCTTGGGCTCCAAGAAACCTCGGATTCATACGAGTATTATTAAGTGCGTTGCTGAAATAAACAAGCAACACACAAAGTAATCGGTTAATTGCATACCCACAATTCTTAGCAGCCTGAGTGGAGTTTTCCCCATTCATTCTGAAGGCTTGAGACATGGACATTTTATTAATCAGGAAAATGAGTTCTTTCTCTTTAGCCAAATTGTAGATGTAGTTGTCATCATTTTTTTTTGTCCAACTTTGTCATTTTTGATGTGGTTTCTTGTATTTTTCCCTCTTCTGGACTGACAATCAATTCATTATGTCTGCAACAGTAGCCCTATCAGGCAAAGCTTCTATTATTATTATAATAATTATTATGAAAAATGGAATTGATTAAACAGCAGCTTTTTTGGGAAAAGAACAGGTGGCACTGATCGGTTCGTGTACGTTGAAGCGGCACGACAGAGAACCAGCCTGCGTCCCGAAACCGAGGGAGCTAAATGGAACTCGGCCATCGCGAGTTTGATCATTTACAGCTGTGGTTTTCCCGCTGTGACCTTTCAAAAATGGCTGCTGTGTGAAGGAGGTCTATCTGCTCCCAGCTATGGCTTCACGACGCAGAATTAGGTCGCGCGCGGTGCTGTCCGCTGCGTAAACGTTACACAAGCACCTGCGTGTGATGACAAACTCTGTAGTTTGGAGTTTTCTCAATCTAAATATCAAGTCCGAGATTGAAGTGCAAGAACAGACGACGGGGTTGTTTTTTTTTTTACTCCTGCTGACATGCAGTCCAAATCAATGAAGATCACAGCAGTTCCTCCATTTAAAAAAACAAAAAGGCAGCACTCCAATCACAGCAGCAGCAGGAATAGCAGTAGCCTCCTCACACAGACTGGCACTGGGAAATTGGCTGCAGCACACAGGCTCTCTACAGACTCTGGACCTGGTGAACACCTGATAAGGGCCGATTTGAATGAGACCACGTTCCCTTTTGTGTTGATTACAGGGATTTATAAATACCAACGGTGACCCCACTTGTGATGCAGCTCTAAATTAATACACTGCCGTCAAGACAAAGGCGGGCGGGCGGGCTGGCGGGCCGGCCTTGTTTCAACGCGACTCGATGATGCCCTCAAGTGGCCTGAGGCGGGAGGCTGCAGCCAAGAAGGACGACTGCTTACTTTGCTGTGTGTGTCAGGTGGATGAGAGCATGTGGGCTCAAGTGAAGAGGAAAAACCATCAGAGGTTGTTTGAAGCTTTAGAATAAAAACAACATCTGACACCTCTACCTCGACTTTAAAGTGGTCACCGGCCTGAGACGCAGTTCGTTAACAAGGTTTTTTTTGAGTCAAAACATCAACTCCTGCAAAAGATACACACCTTCCCCCGCTTTTGCAAGCGCTTCATTACAAGTCTTAAATGTGCGCCGCTTCGCCGTTGCACACCAGCGGGCCTGCTAACTAGGCCGCCTTTGTGTCTTTTTGAATGCATCCGAATAATTGCATGCTTTAGGTACTGTACACATTCTTGGCTTATTCGGGAAGAGTCGTCACACTTGGTGACACAGCTGTCGGCTCTTCTGCCAAGACTGGTGCCGCGCATACAAGCGCGAGGGAGGCAGCAGTTGTCTCCAGTTGTGTTTCCAGTAAATGCTGCTCTCCTATTGCCGTCGGGTGGCTTTGAAAGATGCTGTTATCGATTGGCTCCTGTATCATTCACCTGCTTGGTGTATTTATATCTGGAATACAAAACAAAAAAGAGAAAGTGTGGCACAGATGCGGGCGATACTTCCGACCGCGATGCCTTTTCGTTTGAAAGTCAAGGTGAGCGAAAAAAAACATCCTAATAAACAACCAAAATGATGAAGAGAATTACGTCCATGTGGTGTCTACCCTTTTGTACACCAGTCTCCGAAATGACCGCACAGTTTGGTCCTCTCGGCTCTGAAATTACATGTTCTAAAAATAAAGGCACTGAAAAGACAAGTGGTACTTTACTGTCCTTTAAACGGGTACTTCATCGTGACTTCCTGGCACATAGCGCTGGAGGCTTGTTTGTCAGACAGAAATTCTGCCTGTCGTGTCGTGTTGTTGTGACGAAAAGGACACGGCGGTGGTAACATCGGGTTTGTTTATTCAGAGCATTAAATACATTGAATAGAATTCACAGAAAGATTAACTCCATCTTTTTTTTTTGCCGAGTACATGATAAGAAAGGAAGAAAAGAAGGAAAACGAGTACACAAATTACAAGAATCAGCAACTTAGGAAGAAGGAACGGGAGGTAACTTAGCTTACCTTCTTATTAAAGTTCATTAAATAAGTTGCAGACAGTTTCTGACAGTGGAATGCATGGTTGCTACTAAAATGGTTTGCTCTCAACAAACAACAACAAACGATGAGTTGATAATGACAATTCCCATGTTCAGAAAAATGAAAACAGTTGTCCAGCTCACAAATACAGTCCTGGGTGGATGTAAAGTGATCTCAGTGTGCTTTACAAACATTTTAAGAAAAAAAAGTGTTATATAAATATATATAATCATGACATGACACTTACTTCCTGGTTTCTTAAAATAAGCTGTCAAAATGACCAGTGGCAAAATCCAAATCCTCGGAAGTTTCCAGCCACAACAAATGTCCCTGTGATTCTAAAAGAGTTTTTTTTTGTCTTCACACAGCGTAAATCTATGATTGGTGTCCACAGCCTAAGTGAGTACAGTACTCTTGAAAATCTACTGTCGAGAGTGTGCCAACCATCCCCCCGCCCCTTTGTTATCACATTGATTCAGTCCATAGGAGGCCTAGTAATGACTAAACGGTGCTGTCTCCTTCAACTCATGGTACCCGTGGTGGTTTGGCTCTGTAAAGAGACAAAGAGGGGCAGTTAGGGCTCGGAAGTACCACAAATCTATCTCTTCCACATTTGCCAGTGATTTAAAAAAAAAAAGACTCTTTTAGAAATATAGTTGACTCAGTTTGATTTGAAAAAGGAGGGGGGAAAAAAAAGCAAAGGATGAATAAAGAAGACGCATGAGAGCATTTATACTTGGATTCTATGAGTACATGTTTCTCAAACAGTGTCCTTGACTCCACTTGGAAAATGGAATCATTCACTTTTTCAGTTAGAGTTAAACCACTTGCTATTCATAACCTGTCGTCTGTAAGTCACTTAATAATTTTTTGTACATCCCAAATAATGAAGACAAAAATAGCTGCTAGGAGAATACGTTTGAGTGTGTAGATAAGTGTTACGGTACCCAGAGTCATATCCTCCTCCACTAGAGGCCTCTTCTCGCCGCAGTTTACCACTCTCCCCTGCGCTGCGCCCAGAATAGTCATGATATCCACCAAGTTGAGCTTCCCTTCCTCCTTGGCCTCCTCCACCTCCTCTGCCAGCTCCCTCGCAGCCTCCTCGCGCTCCTCCATCTCCTCTTGGCTCAGCATCGCGTTCAAGCCCTGCCCCGCGTTGCCGTTGCCGACCTGTGGCGGCGCCAGCGAGCACAGTGCCCTCACTTTCCCGTAGGACTTCAAGTGGGTCACGTTGGCGCGCAGAAACAGCAGGAGGACGTTGAGGTCGTTCAGTGGGCAGCCCAGCCTGCGGCGGTTGGTGAGGTCCAGAGCTGGAAGGATCTCATAGACGGTGATGAACGTGGTGTCCCAAACGAAGAGCCGGATCAGACTGAAGAGAACAATGGGAGCCAGCAGGATGTAGATGGCACCGTTGGCCACACTGATCACCTGAAAGACCAACTGGCCGATCATTTTACACTGAACCAGCTCCGGGACCCAGTTCTGGTCGCGCAGCATGCCCGTGCGGACGAAGCAGCTGAACTCGTCCTGCACAAAGGCCGAGAGGTGGAAGTAGGCCAGGTAGAGGCACGCCGTCGTCATGAAGGTGAGGAGGAGGAAGCCGCGCAGGAACAGCATGCTAACGAGGAAGTAGGAGTTCTGTTTGCACTGCATGTATCTCTCCAGCAGAGGGTACTCAAAGTAGCGCTTCTTCTTGGCCCTGCAATGAGACGTGGAACTTAGCACATGTTCTCCTTCATGTTAATGCAACATATTTTCAGTATGACAGATCTCCCAACCAAACGTCTACTTTTACTTTCAATTTTAATCTTTCATTTGCACTGTATGTCCTTTTTATGATTTTGAAGCAAATCATTATTTTATGCTGCAACCTTATATTTAACTTTTTTTTCTCCTTTTCTATTTTTTTGTATTTTTTTATTTTTATTTCTAAATTATTTTTATTTTTATTTTCTAAATTGTTTTTATTTGTATTACTAAATTGTTTTTATTCAATTGTTTTTGTTTTTATTTTATAAATTGTTTTTATTTTTATTTCTAAATTATTTTTATTTTTTAAATTGTTTTTATTTCTATTTCTAAATTGTTTTTATTCAATTGTTTTTACTGTTTTTCTTTTTCATTTCTCCAATTCTTACTGTTTAATGTTTGTTTCATGTAAAGCACAGTGAGTTGCCTTTGTGTATAAAATGTGCTATAGAAATAAAGCTGCCTTGCCTTGTCTACTTTTAGCCACTCTGCTCTGCCACCACAGCAGCCACAACAATCCTCTGGTTCACAGTCTATGATTTCTCTCTCCTCCAGACCACATAAAAAAACAAAAAAACTGACAGCCTGAGATCACTTCTGTGATCTTTAGATAATGTCTCTCACTGACAGATTGTTTTAAATGACCCACTTTCTCTATGGGAATTAGCATGTTCATGTTCGAGTGTGACCAGGTTCTGCAAGATGATCCTAAAAACTGTTCAATATGTAGCATTTAATTGGGGAGCGATTCGCAGAAACGAGCAGATTAATATTCATGCCGCAAGCCCAACTGTCACGGGCCTCTTACCTCTGCAGCTCAGCCTGGAACGTGAGCGGGTTCTGGGTGTTCTGCCGCATGTCTAAAATGTTCTGGGCCAGTCGGATCGAGCGGTTGTATGACTTGTCTAGTTCATCAATTACGAAGAGCAGGTCTGAGCCCAGTGTGGGCATGACGAGCTGGCGCCAAATCAGAGCTGGCAGGTACATCAGCACTGCCATGGCCAGAAGAGAGTAAGGGAACATCTGGTAGCACAATGAGGGGAAAGGGTGATGGAGAGGAGACGTAATTGGAGAGAACAAAAAGACAAAAGGAGTGGAGAGGCAACAAATCAGATCCTCTACTTCTTATTGAATAAAGCCTCTAAAAAAAATGACAGGCTATGGAAATATTTCACGATTCATCCGGAGCAGTAAATCTTCTACGGCATATACCACGTTTAAAAAAAAAAGGCCTGATCAAGGCTCCGCTTACTTTGTGAACCCAGAGGGAGCGCTCCTCGAAGTTCCCCTCGCTGTCGAACTCGTGGTGCATGAGAGAGTCCCAGCAGTACGTGTCTACATAGCTGGCTTGCTTGATGGTGAAGTTGCTGGGAGGGAAGCAGCTGATCTGAGGCCCTGCAGAGAAAAAAACAAATACTGATCTGTAACACCGCCTGCTCACATCGGCAAACCGGGATCTGCAGCCGATCTGATCCCACTTCGTCGGCCTTTAAGCACTGGACACGACACATGCACACATGGGTTGACTTGCCCCTTAATTAGCCTCATCTTGACCATCCCAGACTCTTAAAGAGCGCTCAGATTTCATGACAACCAACCAGATTATCCCCACCGCCCCAAAATTTCCCTTATAACCTTAATTTGAAGCCAGAAATTTCAGTCAAAACCACAGCAAATCACATTCATGTCTTTTCCTCTCTCAGCGCTACAGACTTTCACTGTTGAAATCATGTGTTTCCAAAATGGCAGCCTGGCATTTAAAAAAAAAAAAACAACTCCCAAACTGGGCCTCCTGCACCTTATATTTAGTTCACCTTGATATTACCACATACAGCGTGACCACTTGCACCCATCTGTCATTTCCCGAGGGTTCTCCACCCTAAAACACAGAGCCTGGAGGGAGGGAACACGCCAAGGGTGTGCCCCACCTACTGCACGGCCTCAAGGAGGAACATGGCGCTTGTTTTCTGTGCCCTCCACATCTGCCGTTCTGTCTCTATAACTAGAAACATACAGCCACTAATTTACGTGTTACATTTTTATAGCACACCTTATTATAGCCAACCATTACATGGTCCCTCTGTGTGTGTGTGTGTGTGTATTTGCTGGTGAGGTCATATGTGACTCTTAACCTCAACATCTTAAACATGGCGAGAAACATTATCTGCCAACGGAGCAATCCACATGAACATTTCTAAGTGTACATAATTCAACAAGCACCATGTGTTATTAATATACAGTGCTCAGCGTAAATGAGTACACCCCCTGCGAAAAGTACCATTTTAAACAATATCTCAATGAAAACAAAAACAATTTCCAAAATGTTGACAAGACTAAGTTTTTTTAACATCTGTTTAACTTATAACATAAAAGTAAGGTTAATAATATAACTTAGAGAACAAAATTTATAGTTTTACTCAAATTGGGGTGATGCAGAAATGAGTACACCCCACTGAAAGTCTCTGGAGCAAGGCTAAATCTTAGACTACAAATGTCCAATTTAACAATAATCAACCACAGGTGAGTCTCATTATTCATCACACAGATGTCCAGCAGACAGTTGACTATAAACCCCTTTCCATTTCATGTTGTTAGCAATGGCACCACATGGAAGAGAAATGTCTCAAGACCTGAGAAAGAAAATAATTTCTTTACACCGCAAAGGTGAAGGCTACAAGAAGATCAGCAAAGCTTTACTTATCAGTCAGAATACTGTAGCAAAAGTGGTACAAAAATTTAAAAAAGATGGAACTGCAACCGTCTCACAGAGACGTCCAGGTCATCCACAGAAGTTAACGCCTGGACAGGAGCGTCTCCTGATGAGAAGGGTCAAAGAAAATCGGCATTCAAGTTCACTGCAGTTATCCAAGGAAGTAGAAAGCCAAACTGGGGTGACTATTTCCCGTGACACAATATGGCATACACTGCAGAGGAATGGCATGCATGGGAGCTGTCCCAACCGAAGCCTCTCCTAAAGCCCAGGCACATAAAAGCCCGCCTAGAGTTTGCCAGGGCCCATGCTGACAAAGATGAAGACTACTGGGACTCTGGACTTTGGAGTGATGAGACCAAGATAAATGTTTTGGGAACTGATGGCTTCAAAACGCAAAGGTGAGAAATTCAAAGAAAAATGCATGGTGCCTACAGTGAAACATGGTGGTGGCAGTGTCCTTATGTGGGGCTGCATGAGTGCTGCTGGTGTCGGGGAGCTGCATTTCATTGATGGCATCATGTATTCACAGATGTTTTGCTTTATACTGAAAGAAAAGATGCTGCCATCACTCCGTGTCTTTGGTCGTCGTGCACTTTTCCAACATGACAATGATCCTAAACACACATCTAAGGCCACTGTTGGATTTCTGAAGAAGAACAGGTGAAAAGTGATTCAGTGGCCAAGTATGTCTCCTGATCTGAACCCAATTGAACACCTATGGGGAATTCTGAAGAGTTGAGGATTACTCTCCATCGAGCATCCAGTCTCTGAAAGAGCTAATTCTTGAATGGAAAAAGATTGATGTAGCAAAACGTTTCCAACTTGTTCATTCCATGCCTAGAAGACTTGGTGCCGTCATTAAAAATCATGGAGGCCATACAAAGTACTAGATTTAGTAGTTTTTGTTGTGGGGTGTACTCATTTTTGCATGGCCTTTATTTCAGTAAAATTGAAAAATGTGTAATCTAAGTTATGTTATTGACCTTACTTTCATGTTATAAGTTTAACAGATGTTATATAAACTTATATATATTCAACATATTGAAAATAGTTTTTGTGTTCATTGACATATTGTTTAAAATGGTACTTCTCAAAGGGGGTGTACTCATTTACGCTGAGCACTGTAGATGATGGTGTTTTTATCTATGGAGATGATGTTGCAAAGCCTTGTGGAAAAACACCAGCTTTTCTTTGCCATAAGGCACATTTTATGCTTCAATAAACTTAAAGATGGGGTAGGAGTATTTTTTTTTTTACTGTATTTCTTACAATCCTCTTCGCACCTCTATTGTTACCAATTAATTAATGCACTGTCACGGTGAAATAAAATAAAAATTCAATGTGCCTGTGAAAACGCCATCTGATCATAATCAACGGTCAATAAATCCAACGAGAGCGTTGCAGCAACGTTATGGCAGAAAAGGTGGAAAGACGTGATTTTTTCATAGTATTTGTTGTTTTTCGGGATCAAGTATTCAAAAAAGTTAGCGTAACCGGAAGGTGCTCCCAAATCCGTGTTTGTTGCGTGTTTCCTGTGCTCTGGAGGCATAGCGTCAGAGGGAAGTCTGAAGAAATTCAAAATAAAGACGGCTTTAACTACATTCATAGCCAGGAAATTATGGCAACACATCATATGACTGAGTCAAATACACTGCTGACAACACATAGTCATGGCTCATGATCCTATATTCCAGTATAGGCAGCCTCCTACTGAAACAGGCGTCTCTGACGTTCTCTGACCTCATCGTTGTCAGGGATTCACAAACCATTAAAGGCCCCATGCTGGCGAAAAGAATGGCCTTGAGCTTTTTTAGTTCTTCCCAACACTTTGATCTTCCCTTTTTGCTGCGCACCACAATAACAGGAGCTACGCTTGCCGAGCTTCATATTATGACGGGTGCTGGGAGTGATAATAATAACTGACAGCGCGCCGTGTTCTCATGCAGCTAACTATGGAAATCTATTTTTCCAGTTTGCTTGTGCGAGCATGTGTAGGCGAATGTGTTAACAAGTCATCCCTATATTAGAAAAAAAACCACATACATTTCATTAAAATCGTGTGAAACATTCTCCCTTCCCATTGTCCGACCCCTGTGAGCTATCTGGCAACGCGGGGGCTAATATTTGTGCCGCTGCTTCTGCTGTCTCCTGCTCGCACTCCCCAGTCAACACTGGCAGATCATCTTCTCATTTGTGCAAATCTTGGCTGAGAGTCCAGGTGCGAGGAATCCAGACTCCAGACAGCAGCGCAATCAAGCTCTGTTGTGCATCTGACGGCCCGGCAGCAGAGACGCAGCCAAGTTCCATCAGTTGAGCTGCGTATCTCAGCACCGCGTCATGTTCGACGCCCCCTCCCCCCCCCTTCTGGTTAATCAACATATCCTCTCATTTGACTGGAATAGAGGGGAGCCGCCACGGAGGAACTTCTCTTTGTAATTACAGCATGCCAGCGTTAGTGAGCGCTGCTCTCAATCCCGTAGCAATTAGCATCAGGAGCATGAGGCTGATTGCAGACCAGCTCTGGAGGGATGACATGTAGTTTAAAGTCAAAGGAGTCGGCCTCCTTAGCATCGACTTGTGCTGCTGCTGACTTTTTTTTCTCCCTTTATTTGAATCTGCGATAGGAGGACAGCTTGTTACTGAAAGTTTGCAGAGTTGTATACAGAACAATGTGCCATTCACCCTTTCATCCTCATCTTTCATACCCATATACACGGCACAGGTGTCAGGGAATCAAACCCACAACCTTGGTATTGCAGGACAACTCGCTCTACCACTGAGCCCCTATATAGTCTTTACAGTTGTTGATTGAAGTCATTTTAATACTTCAAAATAGTTTTATTGCTATTTATTATGATATTACATGTAATTATTACTATTATTAGTAGCAGTATGGTTTTCCTTCAGTAGTTCTGCAGCACAGTTGTTGTTTTTTTATTTCGGGAACAAGAGAGCTTTGATTTTGTCTCAACCTCTGAGTCCATTTTGAATCAAAGCGGTGACATGTGTTTGTGTATCTGCTGTGTTTGTTGTGAAATCTCTCCCCGTCGCGAGCCGAACTCAAATGAATAGCAAGTAATTCGAGGACACAAAAGGAGCACAAACAAGCCGTCGAGTACGGGGAGGATAATTATGGACCAAAGCCAGGATAAAACCGATACACTCCACGCCGTTTTTTTTTTGTTTTGTTTTCACGTTTTCTTTTTTTTTGAGAGAGAGTTGCTCACCCAACGAGATCTCGCGGGCAAACGCCATGCACACCAGCAACAGCGGAAGGCCGACGGAGACATATTTGATGACCTTGTCCAGGGGAAGCTCCAGCTCCAGGTGGCTCATCCGGTTTATCCCAGGGCTGTCCTGCAGCAGGGCATCAGATAGCATGGCCTTGGCCGCCGCTCGGGCAATTGACATTTTGAAAACCTGCCCAGGGATAAACGAATTTTATTGGAAACCCAAGATATAATAACATTCTACTCCAAAAGGTCTATTTACCTTAAATCTTCCAGCTTCTACTGATGACACCGGTTGAAATATGTCTCCGATCCAGAAGAGTTCCAGTAAAGGTCTGCGTGGTGTTGGAAAGCGCTTTATGTATTCAGGGAGGGCCTCTGCAAATGAGAGGTTGGATCTGGGCTGGACCAGGCCCGAGCCAGGTCTCGCTGTAATTACAGAGAAGACATCTGGGACCATGTAGGCGCCCAGATGGCACTGGATGCAGCAGACCTCCAGTGCTCAACCCTAGGCCATGCAGTTTTGGGCGTGTGTGTGTGTGTGTGTGTGTTTCTCTGGTGTATGTACACGGTGAAGCTCGGCGGTTGTGGCCCACTTCAAACAAACGGACCAATGCCAGTGGCTTTTTTAGCCTCTGTTATTCCAGAGCTATTTTTTAACTTCACTGCTCACCATGTTTCTGAGCCTTGTAAGCATATAGAACATCGAGAAGAGCTATACACTTATGTCGTCAAGTTTATCAGTGTTACAGATCACATAAAACAAAAGGGGCATCGGGAAAATGAAAATCAATCTCTACAAAAACCATGCGTATCATCAATTTTATAGGCCCCCAAAAGGAGACAGGAACACAGAGAAATGAAGGGGAGAGAATCAAAAGCTCAAAAAAGACTCTTTGACTTGAACTATCACAACACCAAGTGACTGGCAGAGTTATCATGTGACGCCTGGAGGAGAACCAGGGTTTTAAGGGAGCAGAGTGAAACACACTGAGACAGAAGGAGGAGGAGGAGGAAGAGGAGGAGACACACAGGGCACAGGGACGGGAAAAGACACAGAATCACACATCACAGCTAAAGCCGTGACATTCTAACCGCGACTGTGTTCGCCAGCCTCAGCCGCGTCATTTGAGTTGCCTTAAATGATTCAAACCCTGCTTTTACAGGCAGCCACACTGCACTCCGTGTTCTGCACAGTGCAACAATTGCTAAAAAAAAAACAATATAATAACAGAATATCTCTTGCATTTCTTAGGGCAATGCACACAGGTTGGACAGTTATTCGATGAACAGACACTCGTTGCATTGAGCTTCTTGATTTGCACCTATGTCGTACTTCCACGTGTTCACATACGCACACATTGACTGCATTTGTCCTATCCTTGCGTTCTACAATCCTGTGCTCGTTGGACCTTGAACCCCTTGCTGGCCTGAGGTGAACTACAATAGAAAACATTGGTGAATGATTCATGAGCAGTCCTCCTGCTGTAGCCGGTGCCGTCCCGTGATAAATTAGAAACTCCTACCGAAGCTAACGCATGGAATAGATTATCATATTTACATTTTATCCCTCCGCCGCCTCTCCAGCTGGCGTTGTTGCCGCTCAGGTGAGTTCACCGACTGCTCTGCCCATCTGACCTGCTCTACCGTCCAGTATGGAATAATTAGAGAGGATTGTGATGCCGACTCCCACCATAAGAGTTTGAGTGCATGCGTCTTTGATCTGCCCTTCCAGAGGAGATGTTGACGGTTTAGTGGAGAAATGCCGGTGTTTACTGTTGAGCTTAGATATCGCACAACTGCGTACTCCACATGGAGCTGCAGCACTGTGGTTAGCCCTTTTTCAAGCGTGTCTCCAAATGCTGTTGACTAGCTTGTTCTCGACTCACAGACGGGCACATCAGGAGAATGAAATGATTCAATGCAGCGTAATACCCTTTGGTAATTGAAAAGTGGTGAGTCTCTGCAAGAATGCAAGTCAGGGAACTTGGAGAGTGGGCACACATACATAGAAGCACTGATTTCCTACTGGAATAATGAGTAATATTATAGTATATTCATGCACACTTTTATATCACCGTAATAAACACATGTATTATTCAATTTTATGACGCCTCACATTAATATAACATATTCGACAAATTGCATAGCTGGAGCAGAAGTAAATGTTTTGAATGATTTGCTCTGTCTGTAAATGTACAATAATTCTACTTAGACTCAATGACGGAACCAACAGGAGTTCACAGCTTGCGGGGATAAATAACAGGCTGTTTGATTTCATTTCTCTCCACAATCAGCTGCTATTTCAATATGACATCCATTACCCCAGTTACTCGTTAGGGTTATACTGTATTGATCTCTACTGATGATTTCCTTGTGTTCCCTCTGCTTTGCACCGTGACCTTTGAATGACTCATGCGCACACACAAAGACAAAGGGCACGTCACGGCAAACGAAATATAGATTACATGCGAACGTACATAGCACTGCAGCGTCGCTGATCGTGCAGGTACAGTTTTTTTCTGGGAAGGTTACCGACCACTGTTGAATGTGACCTTCGCAGGGATTACAGAACGAGGAGATCAATTCAGACAGATTGACGAGTCACTTGTCTCGTCGCTGATGTTGAGATACGCAGGACCCGTAAAGCCTTCATTACAGTCACATCAAGGTCTTTGAGCTTACCAAGTGAATTTGTCAATTTTGCCGCCTTCTCTCACCTTGATCCTTAATACCACAAACAATTAGCGCTGATTGTCTTCCATGTTAGATGCTGCCCTTTGAGGTGTACACATAAACAGAATGAGAGAGGATGCAGCAAACTTCCGTTGCACTCCTTTTTTGCTTTGCCCATAATAATCATCGCAAAGAAGCTTCAGTAGTTAAAAAGTGTGCCCATCTGGTGAGGAAACTGGGACAAAGTGTACTTTAGAGGGAACAGAGGATAACTCTACTGGCCTTTAGGGCTGGAGCTGGGGAGCGCCAAGTGCTGTGGAATAGTAAGGTAAAGATGCTTATTTTTTATTTTTAGATTTTCCTCACTGAAATTACATTTGTGTGGTGTGCAGAGGTCATTAATTTAGCTCAAGCGTTCATACTTGTTAATGAACGCTTACACAGTGAAAATACATACAGTGTGTCTGATCAAAAGGCAGGGAGCCTTCTTGAGAGGGTGTACAGGTTCTCGCTGGATGCCAACAGTGTTCAATATTAATGACATATTGGCCTCAAGTGAGGACGACACAAATAGGCTTCTCAACTTTGTGGCCCAGTCCTGAACTCCCTGTCTTACCACACTCAGTGTCCCAGGATTCATGCCATCTCAGCTAAAGCGTACAGGGCATCATTACTCTTGTATGTCTTATCCAGAGTCAGGATCAATAAATCTATGGATCCCCCCTGACTAGACTCCAGTGTCCACAAGCCTCCTATTTTTATTTTTTTTGCTTGTCAATCCACAAGATCAATTATCCACTGGAACACACTGATGCATTGTGTGGCGCGTTGGCAAATGTTCATTAGTTGTTTTTCAATCAGTATGGATCAATAGCATGTGCTGCGGTGATTCATGCATTCCTACTCCTGTGTGTATGTGTTTGTGTCTCTCTGCAGCATTTGCATGCCGGAAGACACATTTGATGTGGAGTCAATTAGAGGCTCATGAAATATAAATGATCGTGCAGGTGAAAGCTAAAATTGCACTCAGAATCTTCCCAATTAAAATTCAAAGTTTCTTGTCCAAAGGCACGATCAGATTGATTAATAATGTAACTTAAATGAAACGTTCTTCCTTACTGTCACTTTTTCCAAAAATCATGCTTAAACGAAGTTAGGATGACCTATAATTCGTTATTCGTTATAATTCATTCAAAGACCCCTTTGCTGTCTTACTTTTACACACAACACACACACGACAGTGTAACTGAATCATTAGAACCAGCACGTTTTCAGGATTTTTAATTGATCTAAACTTCGGCAGTGTTCGGTTTGATTCTTGTGGGCTTGCATCTCCAAGATGCTGCCGCTGCTGTGGCTAACACTGTCACATGATATAGGAAAGCTTATATGCGCTCTCTGCTGGATTCTAAGGTCTTCAATAGGTGCTAAAAAGTGACAGCCCTTATTTTTGTAAGTGGCTTGTTATTAATTTGCCTATTTAGCTTTTGCTGCTTTGCAGTATCCACAGAGAAATGTAACAGAGAGCTAATTCACAGTCTTTGCAGGTTCAACATGGTTTTCAATTTTTTTATAAACATAACACAGGCCCATTGGGGTTTTGAACCAAAATGCCCACATCCACATTTTTTTTTTTTTTTTAAATTACTTTCAAATGTTATCAAGGTGAACAGATCAATACTTTGCCAACTCTGTCTCACATAAGTGTTTTCAGGTTTGCTGGCATGAGGATAGAACCTTCAGAGAATCCACAGCTGGCAAATTATATGCTCTTTTTTGTTAAATAATACAACAAAGACTTGTGTTCTGTTCGTGCTGACTCATCTTCTGCTTGTGCCGGGAGGAATAATGTTTTGCCATCAAAAGGCATTTCAACTTCATTACATCAGCCACAAGATGCACTTGTTTTGACCTCCCACAGTCTATTCACTCTCCACTTAAAAGCCTCGCCGTCATTTGTACATGTGATATTAACATACTGTAGGTTTGCAGAATTTCAAGTTCAATACGCTCAAAATCCTAAATGTAATCCTACGCAAATGAATGTGCCAGGGATTAATATAGCATATGTTGTATTTGGGCCACATCACTACACTCACACCAGTCAGTAATGATATTGGCAGTGTGTGGTTTATTTGAATAAGTACTGTGTTTGTTTGTATCATTCTAGCTAAAGTGTTTCATTTTGACACTGCTCATTCACTTATATGGAGACATTATTTAATGTTATTTGACTTGTGCTGATACAGTGCCACATTTGGTTGTATGTGCATGGTCCATAGTTGGAAATACCCTCATTATGGAGTGGTGCCAGTTGCAATATTATGTGCATTTTTCAGGAAAGTTGACTCAGTCTGAATCTGGGGCTTTCTGCTCTGTGGTCTGAGCTGAATACCATTTAAATTCAGTTGATAGCAGCCTTTTGTTAAGAGTTACTGTATGTTATGTTTCTATTATTTTCTACAGATGACTCACAGCAGAAAAAAAGTACTTCAAATGGCATGTTTGGTGAACTGTAAAATGGTTTGTTAGTTAGTTGGTCTAATTTTGTAGATTTTACAGTGTCAGATTATTATGATATTCTAACTCCTTCCTGCTCATATAGCATTTACTGCCCAATTATTTCTTGATTAGACTCTTAGAGCTAAATGCCCCCTTAATGGCTACAATTCATTATTATTATTATTATTATTATTAGCATTATGAATTGTCACTGTGAGAATATTTAACAATGCAGCTGGACTTTGTTAATTTGCCTTTTTTTGTTTTCTTTTCTTGCTTCTTATTCAACTCTGGTGGTGTAATTGCCTGGAGGGTGGTGATGTATGGTATGGGTGAGGCAGCTGATGGAGCAGATGGACCTTCTCTGAAGTTTAGCAGACCAGAAGGGTGGAGATCCATAGATTATCCTTTGTTCCTACATGGGTGTGGGATTTCCTAATCCAGTGTAACTGATGACCAAACATTTCTTCTTCAGCTGTTCTCTCTGTGAGACTTATCAGTTGCTCCTTCCTTAAATCAATCACCTATCAGTCAATCCTTTTGTCATGCCTACAGTATATATCTACCAAGGTGTGTCCAACTGTATTACATTATGCTGTATGTGGATGTTCACATAACTCCTATGTCTCTCCTCTGCATGATTAGCAGTTTCATGCTGAACAGGACAAAACAAAAAGGCACAGCAGATGGAAGTAAAACAGTGAAAATGAAGGATAACTCATTGTCTGATCAGCTCTGCTGTGGTTGTGTTTCCCATTCATGCGCTAATTTGTACATTCCTCTTACCTCTGGCTCAGTTGAGCGGGAACAGGAAATGATCGACCTCCCATTGCTAACCCTGTGGGACACTGCTGACCACAGCACTCAGTGCTAACCAGCATTACAAAGACATCATTACAAACAACATATGTGTGACTGATGGAGGCCAACTGCCTTCTTTCAAAAGAAACATCCTCATGGACAACAGAGAGCATCCTTGAAGCAACATTGTAGTCATGTCACAGTTGCAAAGGTCCTTTGGGGCATGCTGAAAATGCTCTTAAGTGAAAGGGATGAATGGAGGGGAAGGTGTAGAAAAGAGGGTCACTGACAGAATGATGTAATGCTCAGTCAATTTATGGATCCAGCATTAATGTAAGAGCTTGTTTTTTGTTTTTTTTTAAATATCTCATCTTGGATTGCCATACATATTGTTTAACAGATATTGCATTCATTTACCAGTGGCAGTGTGTTGCAAAGCGATGAACTGTGTGCAATATGGAGGCTAAACTTTGAATGTAAAGCTTCTTGCCATCTTGGCATCTTGCAGGTGGCTGTGTTAGATTTATGAGGTTCCCCATGAATTATGATCATCTTGAGTAGTTATTGACTCTCGCAGTGCGAACAGAGTAAGTGTGGCGTCAGACTGCGGCTTGAGACGGCTGTCATTTTGTGTTTGTAACTGACGAAATGTATTATTAAGCCTGTCTCCAGTGACAAAGAATAAGGTGTTCATTTTCAGTGTTTGTCTGTATTGATTACTGACAAATTCAAGGGAAAAAAACAGAACAATAAGAGAGACAGGACAAAAATGTCCCCTTCCATGGGGCACAAAGGATCAATGAATGGTTTGATAATTTTTAAAATGATGCAAATCATGTGCTTTGGCTTTTATCGTCACCAGATCTCAACCCAACTGAACACCTGTGGAAGGACTGACGTGTTTGCGCTCTCTACCACCATTTTATAAGCAGCAAACGAGGACATATCTTTTTGAAATAGTTTTCATGCCTACAGTAGAGTTCAGAGACTTGCGCCAAAGCTTTTCATTGATCTTTTCTATAATTTATCACCTATTACAACATTTCCCCCAGACTTTCTATCCAGCATCCGTGTTGTGCCAGTGTTCACGAGGATGTGCCGCCATATTCATGCAAGTCATTTTAATTCAAATGGCCTTGGAGTAATTTTAGGTAGGATTAGACCTGTTATTGTTTGTCTTTTGTATCTTAAGTTACAGCTTTTGACAAATCTGCCTGTAATTGCTTTTTTCCTATCACAGCACCCTTTCTCTCCTCCATGCTTTTCTCTTTTGCTTCTATTTATTCACTCACCTGCACCACAGAGCTTTTTCCCCCCCCATGAAAATCACTAACCAAGATTTTATTTACTCCTCTAGTCCATCCATATTGCATTTGCATATTAACATCCAAAAGAAATTCCATATTACCTTATAAGTCATAAGTGTGTAGTAATATCACTGCAGTGCACAAGCTCTGCTGCAGTGAATAACTTTGAATTTGAACTTGGGACACTCAGTAGCTAAGAAATGTGACTGCAACTAACTTAAGGAGCTACACTACTCTAACAACGTCACTGCTTACATAAAATGTGGAGAGGGACATGGAAGACTTGATGGTTTATGATTTGTAAGGGATAATCTTTGGTAGCACATCAACATTTAGGATTTCGCAAAAGGTTTTTCATTGGCGCTCAATAATCTATCTATTTAATAATTTAAAAATGTTCATTGTATTTTTGACCTTTTTTTCTTTCGTTTTAGGTGATAAACACAAACACCCCTTACACACACATGTACTATACACACAGTAATAGAGATTGAGAAGAGATTAAAAAACTATGTAAAAAAATAGAGCATTGACAACAGAAAATTCAAGTAAGAAAAGTTTGAGGGGTTTATATCTTCAGCCACTTGCAAAAATACAATACCATTAGAAAAATTAATATTTTGTCTCAGTGCGGTGTCCTGGCCTCGATCAATGAGGTCTTTTTCTGGAATCACTCAGCGTATTGGAAATGTCAAATCCATCTTGGTGGCCTCTGTAATGAGTAGAGGGGTGCTGCCTTAAAGTCATTCATTTTGTTTTATTGACCATTGAATTCCATAAGGAAAATCACACTCTGAGCCCTCAGTCACATGTTAATGAAAACACGGTGGACCTTGAATGTATTGCTCGAGGTCCTTCCAGAGTCACAGCTATAGAGCACATTTGGACATGCCTGAGCTAAATCAAATCAACAGCACTGTCACGCACTGGCCAAAATACAGTTGAGTTTATTTTCCTGTTGAATATCTTTTGGGAAGCGATTCCTTACTGAGTCCACCTCGAATTTTACGTATGAGTGTATCTGTGAGGCACTGCAGTATCTGTGCCATAAAGGGATTCTGTGCTAGGTAAAGTGGAAAGGCCTGGTTAAAAAGGATTATCACAGTGTGACTTACTGAAAGTTAAACTATCAATGCAGCTAAAATGAGTCATGTATTCATTCAACAGCAAAACCATAATAATAAGCTATCCATATGTGGGCCTTCCTTTTACTTGCAGGCATAGTGAAAGGCAATCTTAAGTGCCTTCTTGGCCAAGGACTTCACCCATAGGGAGTCCACTTTCCTTAAGCTCACTGTTGGACCTGCATTTGGTTTAGGCATGTAGAAAAAAATAAAAGATGTGCCCACTCCTACAGACCCAGGTAATTCTGTAAACAACAGGAAATAACACTTTACAACATGATACCTGGGCCCAGGGGAGACTGAATGTGTATTCAGCAATAACCCTGAAGAGGGTGAAGGAGGGAGGACTCATGCTGTCCAATTAGAGAACAGAGAAATGACAGGACCACTCATATCTGCAAAGAGCAGCGCGGTTCCTTCTTGACTTCTTAATGTTCCGTATTCAGCGACAAACTGTCTTAGTTTGGTCTGTAAGACGGCGTTTCTAGAGGCTCAGTGTTTTGTTGTCACTCAGCATTCAGCTGTTTGCTCTGCTGTGTGTGCAGCGTGTTGTTGACGGAGTTCTGCCTCATTTAGTGCACATCGTCGCTTTGTTCAAAGGGAGTGTGTGTGTTGCCTTTACTGCTCAGTCTGCCACTATGTGGCAGGTTTACAACTGTGTTGTCGTCTGCCATTTTCCAGTGACCCCATTTTCTGTAGCCTGGGGTGATACCCAGACTGTCATTTAGATTTGATTTTGCCACAAAGGATTCTAGTCAGGAATCTGGGGCCTGGAGGGGGAAGCAGGCAGCAAGGCCTGATGATGAGAGGAGGGGATTTGAATGTACAGCATATAATATAAAACAGTTACATGTGAGTATATGTTATTGCTGACCCCCGCCTAGTTTATGCATTTAAGGACAGTGTTTTTTTTTAACGCCATCTTAATATTGACAGAATTTAACCACATTAACCACACTGTTCAATCTTCTTCCATCTTCAAATCCTGCCTCAAGACTCACCTCTGGAGAAAGGCTTATTCACTCTCATAGACTTGGTTTATATTTCTTATATTTTATACACTTATCTTCAATATTTTGGTTTGTTTTTATGTTGTTGTTTTTTTTAATTGACATTTGCATTTTGTACTGTTTTCAAACTTTGTACGGTGGCCTTGAGTATCTTGAAATAAAATGTATTATTATAATATTATTTTTAAACTTCTCCAAAATGCATCTGTGTCTTTAATTCATAACACAGAACTAATTCTCCGTGACTAAATGCTAAAAGTGTCTCTGAAACCAAAACAATTCTGCAATTTTTTGTTTAAGACAAAGAAACAGGAGTTTGCATTTGTTTTTTTTACTAGATATTTCACGCAGCAATAAACATAAGAAAACATACTCATGACTAACAGATGATTTATTAAGTCAGGTGATAGTGAAGCTTAGGCTGGAGATATTGAATACTGAAGTAATAAAACAGACAAAATGACAGGAGTAATCCATATGTTAGTCCTGTTTTTGCCAAGAGGAGTATTCATACTGTATATAATAAAATTTTATAGGACACTTCAGCAAACCTCACAGGATTTAGACATGTGGGCTGGTTCTTTAGCTTTTGTGTGTGTGCGCGCATGTTTTTTCTTTTTCTTATAATAAGCCATATAATTGCCTTTGTTTATGCTGTGCAATGGCCATAAACTATAGTACTTTACTGAGCACTACTATTGGGATTGAACTGGGATTATACTGGTTAACAGCCACACGAGAAGAAGCAGATAATTCTTGTTTCGTCACTGTCAATCTTACTCCTCCAGGCAGTTTGACAGCATCTTAGTGTCAGGATTTCAGCAGCCCCTGGCTTCTAACCATCTTTGCTGACAACACCGCCATTTCTTGATGGTTGAAATTCATCCATCCTGTTGGAACAGGAATTTTCTCCTGTCTGTCCTTTCACTCTTCCCTTTCCTTTTTTCCCTGTGTTATGTGGCTATGCCTGTCTGTATTCTACAATCAATAACATTTAATGGCATTTAATGGACAAAATGGGGTATGACAGAAAATAACTTCCATCTTGTAGCGGTCTTACAGAGACCGTCTTGCTTATCTGTGGACCACAGTCCAAATATAGCCTCTGTTTTTTTTTGTTTTTTTTTTTGACAATTCATCCAACCTGAACATACTGTAGGTCAATAGTTAATATGTAGCATCAAACATAGGTTGCTTCAGCAACTGTGGAAACAGTAGGCTTAGCATGACAAAAATAACAATAGTCAACATACACTTAAGCCAGCAAAATTGGTTTATCATAGGTAGGTAGGTAGGTAGGTAAAGAGAACCATGGCCATGGTTGGACAGACACACACAACATTAGCAATGAACAGCAGACTGTTGTGTTTTTGGACCATTCATCCACCTCCAGTTTAGTTTTTACAAGACACCCTAGCTCTCCTGTCCACACAAAATGACTTGTTTTGGCACCAGAAACTAACGGCTGCTTCTAGTAATGTGTAATGGTGAGAAAATACTCCCCCACTCCCTCTTTTTCACCTCAGCAGGTTTCAGCCACTGACACTTATCTGTCCATCATTAAAAGCTCATACTTCGTCTCCCTGGCTCTGCAGGTGTACCAAGGAATACAGGAATAGTATTTTGAATATTACCCTACATAATGGAACGCCATGTGGTGTCAATATTACTTTTCTGGTGTGAAGGAAAGAGTGTGAGCTTCCCTGCAGATTTACGTTAATTGGCTTGCTCCTTTATATTGTTGAGTCCTGTCCTGTGGCTGTTCTTCAGTACCCATTCACACCGATCCCGAGCATCCCTGCAGGTGTAGTGTGAAATCCATTTGTTTCAAGGCAGGTACTAAAGCACTCTTTGCCCATGACAGATCATTTTGTCTTCAGCCTCAGACAGTTCCTTTTGAGCTTAACAGGTATAATTCAATGGTATAAGTGAGGCAGCTAATAGTGGGTCATTAGAGAAACCTCAACCTAGACCCAAAGTGAGTGGTTTTGCCTTGATGCAATAGCCACCCATTGTTCCCATGTTGTTCCGGTGATAAGCAGTCAATTAGTAGCTACACTAAGCATCAGCAGGGGTCATGAATCATTAAGTCTCATCGTGTCAACCTGGTCCAACCTGGCCACTACAAAATTAACCCCTAAAGAAGCCAGTTTAACAGCCACAATTTCATTGTGCCTTTTGGCTTTTTAAGAGCTTCACGACAGGAACTGACATAAATAGGTCTTTACCCAGCAATAGAGAAGGGGACACTTAATCAGTGTTCTGTTCTTATGGCATGGTTAATGGCTGACCTTTTGAGAACGTGTAGAGGGATAGTACTGAGAAATGAGTCTGCCATCCAGAACCACTGATAACCTGCAAACTGACCTTGACTGTAGATGTTTGTTTGTAACTCCTTTGTAACAGCCACCACCATTAGCATGTTCTGGAGATATTTGGGGTTTGCCATTCCTCAGAGGTTTCTATGTGGAGATTTAGTACCTCATGCCACATGGTTTACTTCCTGACTGACAAATAGTGCAGACCTAATGAGAGTGAGGAATTTAAAATGCTAAATCACCACAGTTAGGGCACCACCTGTCTCTGGTGTGCCCTGGTAATTAACTTGCGTCACCACTTTCTCATTTCTGCTCACCGAGATGACATTAGCATAGAGCAGGAATGGCTCTGCGTATGGTGGACGAGGCACTCGGCTGATTGCATGCCTGTCCTGACCTCCGTGTCCAACACACAACGAGTGGTGACTCTCCAGATCATAATGAACCCATAGGATGTTTTGCGACTTCTCACAAATAAACAAAGGGCTCAAATGTTGGACTTGGTATAAATTAGCATTAATGACTTAATTATGTTTCTGGTCACTGCTCTGTTCTCACAATCAGGACTTCATTAAGTGGTGTTGGACACTTAACTGAAGTTCCTGTTCTGTTTATATGGTAGCTTGACAAGAGAACACCTGGCCCTATTTAGAGCTAACACAACAGATAAATGTTTATGAGCACCATGTGTCAACTTGATTTGCTTGATTCAATGAAGTATATAAACTGTATTTAGATGTGTGTTATTATATACTTTTTGATGTTGACTGCAGTGTGTGTGTGTGTGTGTGTGTAAAACACACACAGACAGCACAACATTGCCTGAGAATTTACTGAGATCACAGATTAGATTTAATTTTTTGAATAAATTATATTTGAACATGTTTTATGAAGTTGGAAGATCTCTGAATATGAAGCTTGGTACTATAGTAAATAATTAATGCCAGTAAATCATGTATGTGTAGACATGTTTGTCTTGATTGTGCGGATGTCATCCCCACTTCAGTATAGAAAAGTGGACATGCTTAGGGATTGACACAAGATCTTTCAGCGTAAACTTCCTTATTTCGCAGCCTGCCAGTGCTCTTGGGATTAGCTGTCAACATCGGGGAGATGTCAGTCTCAAACCACTGTGAAACAAATCACCCTGTGATGGTGAGACATACAGCGGAGGAGTGAGCTGCAGATGAGATGGCTGATTTTAGGAATACCAGTGATCAGAATGCATGATTTATAAATTTAATATTAGATTTGTAGCAGTGTCCACCACATCACAGCGTCCTGAATGAAATGCCGTAAGTGGGAAAAAAAAGTAAAGCACTTCAAGGCCTTACATCCATTTCAAATTTTACAAGAGAAACAGGCACTTGCTATGGAAGAAGTAGTCCAATGGTAATACCAGGAGAAGAATATTTATCCAGTGTTGACTCTGGTTGAATTACGCAGACACTTTTTTGGCCTCTTAATCTAGCCTGGGCCTGAGTTCTGTCAGATGTGCCTTAGGGACTTGGACCTAATAGCCTTTATCGATTTAGGCCACAGCAGTGAAAACCTGCTTTTCCCAGGTCTCATTTTAATGTGGCTTTTGCACCCATGACCACCAAACTGTCAATTGGTTTCTACTTTTTTATGGAGCTGTGGGAGTGAGTTAGTTAATGGTATTACCACAGTTTGAACATTAGAACTCAATTATCTGCCTGAGCCAGGTTCTAGGCCATATATTAATTATATTACCTGATAGAGTTGCATTAAGGTGGAAAAAGGTGGAAAGGAAGCACATATAATATGAAAAAGGAGCTGCAGTGCAGGGAAGGAGATATGGGGAAATAACAAACTTCAGTTTAGTCCTTTACTTCCTTTCGAACTCTGTTTAAAATAATACGTTGCTTATATTGTTGCATACACTCAGGTATTAGTTCTTTTTCCCATGATTTCTCTCCGTGATTTTTTTCTTGTATCAAATGCTGTCAATTATTGTAAATCTTGTCAAAAACCTAACTAAATAATTGAGCCCTGCGGTGCTGAAATTAGGTTTGATTTTAATATTCAAATCATAAAACTGTCCTGAGGCTCTTCATGTACTTCATTCACATTAGAGTTGTGCTTTGAAAATAGTATCAGAATATAGAAACACTACTTTTTAAACTCTCTTGCTCAGATCGAGTAAATGGTAACAATGGAGCTGTGTTTAATCCCAGGGGAAGCAGCCAATATGGATGCAAAAGTATCATTTCAGATTTTGTGGAAAATCTTAAACTCAACCATGTAAATGCTTCTGTTTGTGTGAAACTATAATTTTATCTCGACACAAATCAAGCTGAGAATTGAGCACTGTGCAGAATTGTCATTTCCATGGTGTAAGTGCACCGCTGTGCCTTCTTTTGTCTTACTTCAAGCTAATACCTGGGAGCTATAGTGAAAACTATCTCGTTGTAGCTTTTTTCTCTCATCTGTCAATCATTCTTAAAACCATTTTAATTATTTCACTTTTGATATAATTAATATTGCACAAACAAATGTATATGTCCAACAGTATAAAAGTATAGTTGCTTAAAAAGAGCATGAGTTCAATACTGAATTCATTTTATAAAGCTATTTATACAAAAGCAAAAAAGGTATGGAAACTGTTTTTATTCAGAGTAATTTTCTACTATTTCAGCTCCATGGATGCCTTTGTTTAGCACTCACCTCATTTTTTCCTTTAATCATTTGAGATCATGTAGAAAACCCTGATCTGAAGGTCAGTATCCGCAGCAGTCTGCAGCCAGAGTCTGCTTAATAGAGGCATGTTTCATCAGAGGACTTCTGCGCTTCCTGCAAGGCACAAGATGCACTTGATGCAGGTTTTCTTTTGAGAAAAATACAAGACTGGTGATGGTAATGACATTGCCTTCAGTTCATCGCAGACACTGATTGAAGAGTCTAGTTTGGCTTCAGGAGCTGTCAGTGGGACACATGCCATTGGAGCGGGTCACTGTGATCTTTCTGGCACCCACTGGAGCTCACAAATAGGCCCCCCTCTTAGTCTTCCTTCACATGTCCTAGGAGAGGGATGCGAGTCCCCAAGGGATGTTGCCTCTCAGCCAGATACCAGCCAACGCTGCCTCCTACTGCTGCTGTATCACCGTCATTAACGTACTGGCAGAACTGATGGATAAGGATCAGTTACAGAAGGATCATACAGAACTGAAGGATAAGAGAGTTTTATAAACCAATCATTCTTCTCGAGATGCTAAGAGAATTGCTTCCATTGAGCCTTGAAAATCCCATAATTTCATTCCTTTTTTTTGTGATGTTTTCTGTCTGATGTGTCTGTCCTGTTTCCTTTCCACTGAAACTGTGATGAGATCAGACAGGAAAATCAATAAAGAAAACATTGTGGTTTAACAGTGACATGAAACACACAGACCCATGCATGTCTGTGGAAGTGACGTTTGTCAATAAAGCTGCGGTTGACGAAGGAGGTATTTGATTTAAGGAGGAACAGGTCTTTGTTTGGCTAATTAAAATTCTTGGGTCAGTCAAATATGACATTTATGTCAAGTAGTCAAACAAACAAACAAAAGAGACACTCACTCAAAAACGACAGCAGTGACACCGTGACAATTACATTGTATGCTCGACATACAATGTCACACATCCATATATCATCATTTGCACCTGCAGTGTTTATCTCTATTTACATATGTTTGTGTGCATGCCAGTTTGTTAAATTACACACCTAGAACTGATTAGCATGATTGTCTTGTTCTAGCAGGTGTGCAGTGTACTGCAGTGATACCAACAAAGAAAGTAAAAGCTTCCCACTCACACAACAGGGTGACTTTCAGCCATACTTTGCTTTGAAGTCAGATTCAAAGCATAAAACACAGATGCTGGGAAAAGATAAGATAGTGATTTTCAGTTATTATTTTTTTTTTCTTTTCCCCAGCCATCCTTTCTCTTTGTGATTGAGTGCAGGTTCACGGTCTTTGTGGTCACAGCACGTTCTCATCACAAAGCCAATGCTGCATCTCATGTGCCTGTGTGGAAGAACGTGGCTAAACTCTGGAAATAGACATGTATTGATAACAATAATAATAATAATAATGATAATAATAATACAAATAATAATAACAACAAATTGTGCTTATTTCACTGTAACTTCACAGGTGGCAAGTTTTTTGGTGCTCCGAATCAAGTGTTATAAAATATAAGTGCCGCACACTTGCTTTAACACGTCCAGCTTGAATTTGTATCTACCAATGGTGGTGGTTTATATTCAGCTGAGTGGCTGAGTGCCTTCGTGTCAGGAGGTGAGGACAGTAAGAGGTTTGTCAGGAGGAGAGCACCTGTAAATAATTTAACCAGTAAGGGAAGAAAGGGTCATGGCTCCCGCATATATTGGAGGAATCTGAAGACACTGTTGGAGCTGTGGGCAGGCTTCATGCTTCTATGCTTGTCTGAGATACCAAGGATGAGATTTATTTCTCATAGAAAAAAAAAACCCACACACTGTGTGCCTCTGTTTTTCCCCAAGTTGTTGCAGACTTTCTTGATTTGTTTTCTTTGTAACTGATTTGACATTTTAGTGTGTTTTTCGGGGAAATGATGTACTATATATGTATATATGAGCAGTCATTAGAGAGGCATTGACAAAGCTCAATGATGTCCTGTATGCAAATTTCCTGACCTGTCTGTTATCTGAGCAATTACTTAAGATGCACAGATTTAATAAGCTCATTGTTTGAGTGTTACAGTAAACCCTTTGAAGGCTATTATTACACAGCCGTAGTCTGCAATGTGACATCTGTTATTCCCATGCTCTCTTGCTGCTATCTGTGCAGGGCTAATAAATCACATTGCAGTGTACAGTATGCCTCAGGCGGGGGTATAACAACACCAGTGTTGATACAGACACACCTATGTAGCAAGCTGCAGCACCCTGTGATCTCTTTTATTTCAGTCCAAACCTCCATACCCTACAGCACTCAGGCTTACACAGAGGAGACATGTATTTAGGAAATGCTGCAGTGTTCAGAGCTGTGGCAAATTGGTGTTGTTACAGTTCCTCATTTTAGTCTGCTCTGCTTCACTGTGCCTTTGCCCGGGTGGACTTTGATGGTGGAAAAGAAAGGATGGGGCTGGGATTAGTTTAATGCTACTAATTAACAAAAGACAGAGGAGAGGAACATACTATCTGGTGCTGGATGTCATGCAGTCCTTCAGCACCTCCGCTGCTGTTAATTACCTCAGGCGCTTCACTATCTCTCCCAGGATTGGACTGGCCTTGCATCTCTTGAGCTGCTGCCTGCATGGTCATTACAAAGAATAAATTTATCCAGTGTGAGGCACATGTGCTGTTTTGTTCGTTGGCTGTCAGGATTAAGACGATCGTTAGTCCTAAGGTGACACGTTTCGAGGTGAAAAAAAGATATATGTTATTGCTAATTTTGTTTTTGGTGTGATTTTGTATTTATTTATTTATTTTTCTGACATTTCAAATATCTGTTGTCTTCAAAACCTGTTAATGGTATACATGACCCCCATAGATGATCCATGGGAAGCTGAATATCCAACTAAGATAGCGTTTGTTTGGATGAAACGGCAGCAGGTTCTGTGTTGTTGAGCAGACCTACATTGTGTCCTGCAATTCAGGACATTAGAGCATTACAGTAGAACATAACAGCCTTTATAATAGCAGTTTTCTACTACCACCTCTCTCTCTCCCCTGTTGGCTAACCAAATGAAACAATTTGCAAATGGAATTTCCTTAACCCCATTTTAGTGTCTCCAAAGGCAACAGACAACTGCTTTTATAGATAACAAAAACAACACAGTCTCAAAATAAGTTTCAACATAACTATGGCAGTAATGTAGGTGCTATTGTTTCAATGTCTATCTCTTTTAGTATTGTGTTGGTATTAACCTGCAGTAAATTAGGAGTTGTTGTAGGAGTAATATGGACAATGTTGTTTGATAAAGTCAAGACTGTGAGTATCCCTGTTAATTGATGGTTGAGGCATTTGCATCTGTTTTCCAAGTCTCATCTGTTGTGCCAACAACAGGAGCATCTGACTTAAAATAATTAGTGCGACACCTGTAATCGCCAGCCTCAGAAGTTTTATTTGAAGGTGTAAATCATCCTTGGCAACATGATGCCAGTGTTTCACAGTGTTTCATATTTTCTGTGACATTGAATTCTCTCCATGCTGATCACCAGAGAGTACCATGTGGCCAGAGGGCCTAATCCAGTTACAATATGTGCATCAACCATACTTCATCACCGGCAACAGTATCTACCTCTCCTCAGGCTGTGAGACTACACTCTTGAGAAAAAAAAATGCCTCCAAGTGCCACTGTAGTCTTGGATCACTTTGTCCTAATCCAATCCCAAGCACAACCACAACATCCTAGGAGAACAAAACTCGCCCTTGGCCTGAGCTGAGAGGAAGCTCACACCTGTCTTCTTGGTATGGCTTCTGTTCTTGAGCTTCCAGAAGGGAGAAATAAATAAACAAAAGATACAATTTCTCCTTGAGTCTTCCAGTCTGCCTGCAGGATGGATTCAACAATAATTAGCTTTCTCGCCCCCACGACAACCACTAAACGAATTGCAGATTACTTCAAGAAGACTTGGTTATAGTTTTATGTTGTCAGCTGTCTAGTGGTTTTTGATGATCAGAGAAGGAAGGTTTTGCATGCTTGTAGAAAGAGGCATGGCTCATTTACATGCACGTATTTCTTAAAACACTCAAAAGTTTAAAATGTCATGTTTTAAATTTGGTAAAATAAATACTGGTGAACTCTTGCCTTGAACTACAACCGGGGCTTGTAGTTCAAGGCAAGAGTTCACCAGAACGAGGGCCTTTCTGCATGGAGTTTACATGTTCTCCCCATGTGTGCATGGCTTTTCTCCAGGTTCTCTGGCTTCCTCCCACAGTCCAAAATTATGCAATATGGGGATTAGGTAAAATTGGACACTCTAAATTTACTCTTGGTGTGAGAGTGAGAGTAAATGTCTATATGTGGCCCTGTGATGGACTAGCGAACTGTCCAGGGTGCACCCCCCGCGACCCTCCTGTGGAGGATAAAGTGGTAGAAAATGGATGGATGAAAATACTGGTGAGTTGACAGCAGTTGACAATAATTTCAAATCAGATATGGCTATATGTTTAATTTTGCACATAGTTTTTACTTGCATTCATTATGTTGTGTCATGAATGAAAACACCGAAAATAAATACTAGAAAATGTTTTTTTTCATATACTAATCACGCTTGGTCTTATTGGGTATTTAGTCTTTCTAACAGCATTCCACAGAAATGAGTGTGCACTGAAAAGACATTTTTTTCTGAAACCTAGACTGGTGTCAGGTAACAGGAAATTTAGGACAGGGACCCTGATGATTTCTCCATCTGTGTTGCATTTATTGCTTATCATAGTGGACGTTGATCACAGTGTCTGTTCAGGCCAGACACTGTGAGGTACATGGTTCTCAATCAGAAAGGACCATTTAGGGATTTATTTTTCCTCTCTCGGGCATCTGGTGCTAATTTTCAGAAGAGTTTGGACCAAATTAGGGCTGGAACATAGATCATTATTCATTGCACTTATCTGGCCATTCATTTACCAAAAAAACAAACAAAAAAAATTACTGCTCTTGGGTTTGCTGCTGTTTTAAATGCACAGGACTTGTATGATTTCTTTCATGATTTGATTGTCACATTTTACTTGACTTTGATTCTGTTGATGTGACCGTGTTGTGACTCAGGATTGAAGAAAGGCTTAAGGAAAGAGCAAATCAGAGAAAAATAACCATTTATAAGAGTGCACTTTGATGAATAATTAGTCATTTTTATGTTCTTGAAAGATAATCCAATTAGAGTGTCCAATAATGATTAACTGACTGTATATTAATCAAGTGCTGAGATAATGGCACTGCAAGTCTTAAATTGATTGCCAGTGGCATTTAAAACATCATGTGAAGAGCAGAGACAAACATTTTATGACTCAACTTTAATTCCACTGTGTAACCTTTTACATTCATGCCTTATTATTACAGAGAAGCATCAGATGCACATTTCTCCAGAAGAATGTCAAAAATGAAACGTATGAGTTGTAAATATCTTAGGAATTACCTTTTCCCGGGTCGTCGGGCTGTTCAAAGCCCAACGATTCTGTCCCCCATTCCTACATTTAATTGCAGCAGTCAGATTTTTTATTTTTTTTACAGAAGAGTGTGCAAAGTGGTCTGGCTGCTGTACAAGTGTGTTTGCTAAAGCCTGTCCAGATCTGTACTGCGGTCCAGAGGAGCGGGCCAAAACCAACAGATGGGTAGAGTAGGGGAATTGCTGCGGCTGTGTTTGTCCTGAACACAACGCCGAGCGAGTGCCCCTTCTCAGAGACTGACCACTTGGCCCCACATTCACTGGGCTGATGCCAAGAGAGTCTGAGCCACGTTGAAGAGAGGGGGAGCAAATAATATGGAGTAAAATCAAACTAGACCCCAGCCTCAGGTAGGTTAGCTAATCTTATTTAAAGTGTCCATACCTGCATAAATATGCAGATATATGCGCAGCTATTTTTAATTAAACAAGTTTACAGACTTTGCCAGTAGCATTTACTTGCTGACGACACGTTGCAGCCCCTTTGTCAATCTGTTTCTAGACAGCCTGGACCAAAGTCTCTGCAGGTCAGTGCTGAGCGAGGGGCAAGTAAGGGGAAGTACCGCAAGGGGAGAGCTGATGCTCAGTATGAGCTGCCTCCCTTCTTTCTGTAAACAGGATATTATAGCTGCTCTTCATTAAAGATGCAGGGCCCGGTTCTGTGCAGCAGAGTGCAATAGAGCTTTAATCAGCAGATATGATTGCTTTGTACTCTGTCTGACTGCACCATGAGGCCATGTGGGGCTTTGGTGGCGACTTATGACAATGAGCTGTAAACAGGAGAAAGGAGAAATTAAAAGAAATAAAGAGTTTAACAATATTCAATCCAGCAGCTTTTAAGAATGTTTTTTCTTCTTTCTTTTTTTAAATGCAAGGGTGGGAAGAATTGCTTAGTCAGGATTAGCATTTGCACAATTTCCTCTCTGGTAGATGCTCAGCCAGTTTGGCCTGAAAAAACAGAATTTGTTCCAAAAGCAATAAAAAGATGAGGAATCCTTGTCCACATGACTTAGTTTTCAAGGCACATTAAATCTCTCTTCTTCTTCTTTGTCTGTTTTCTTCCATTATTTTTCATGCCAAAAAAAAAAATCAAATACAAATATTTCTCATCAGTTCCCAGGGAACAGCCTTGTCACTAATTAGAAATGGGTTCCGGGATGTTAGGAAAATAATCCAACCAGGGACTAGATTACCCCCCGGGGCCCGGGTTCCCACTGTTATTCTTGTACCATATGCACACCGAAGGATGACTTTGATCTGTTTTTTTTTGGTCATTTTTTTTTTTATTATTTTGGCTAAAATACTGCCCCAGCTGTCTTAGCTGCATGCAGTTTTTGCTCTCTCCTATACAACATACGTTTCCAGATCCCAGTGTGAAGCAATGAAATGCAATGCATGAAAAAAGAGGCTTTTCACTAGTATGTCTTTAGAACACATCACTTCCGAGCACCAGGGTTGTTTTTATTGACTGCTTTGAAACTGTGGAGGTAACAGTTGATTGTCAGATGCTTTGCAGTAACCACACAAGTGTTTGGAATGAGAAAAACAACATTTTATTCCATTTTTATTCCATTTTAAACTAAAATGTGTTTTGATGCCATTCAGGAGTTTTCTTCCTATGACTATAACAAACATGTCCTCATAATTGGCAACAAACCACCAAAGAGATTGTCTAAATGTTTTCTCTGTGTCTGTTTATTTAAACCCACTGGTGCTTTCAGTTTTACTGCCATTTCCAATAAAGGAAATTAGACAAGTTCCACAAAAAAGGGAATTTGTAATAGGAAACATGTCAGTGTTTTCCAGGATATATGCCTTTATTTTGTTTTTATAAAGCCATTAAGTTATTTTATAACATGTCCCTTCACAAACAGAGAATTTTAAACAGTGTTTAGAGAAGAGCGGATTGTATTTAAAAACTCTTCCAACGTTTATTTGATCCATTATTGACCACATTTTTTTTTTCAAATCCGCCATCTGCCAAATGTATGGGGCTACGCTCATCATCATTCTTGAATCCCAGTCAAAAGGAACGTAGGTGTTTGTGCACACTCGTGCCCTGGACAGAAAAACTGCTAAAACAGTGAACCGAGTCGGATAGCATCTCACCAGACTGTGGTCTAGAGCTGCGGTCCAAGGTGAGAGATCAGAGCTGTCAGATGTGGAGCTTGTGCGTGTCATAGCTGTCTTAACACAGATCAACCTCGCTCAACCCCATCAGTACATCTCACCCTTCCTATATTGTCTGTAGAGCTATACTTCACCTCTTTGACTGCTGTGATGAAAACTCATGGCTATGAATTCATGAGATTTGCTTGTTAGAAAATTCCAAGTAAGAATCATTTTAACCACTGCAGCTCTAGTTAATATGTCTCCGATGTATGCTCTGAATGTACTTTAATACACTAGATTTATAATATATCATGAAGTATTGTATGCTACAAATATAAGGTTATGTCACAATACTTAGTACTGTACAACTCTCTCACAGAGGTTCTTTAAAAGGATGTGATGCTATCAATTACTGGACAACACTGGATAAATTACGCTCACTTTGACACCTCAGAGAAGTATTTTTAAAATCTCAAAATAGACTTAATGACAGCTGGAAATACAGACTCAGAAGATGTGATCGTATATTTATGTGAGCTGGTGCCTGGGTATCTGTTTTATTTTTTTTCCATCCATTGGGATCTATCACTTGCTCTAGATAATAACATTAAACACAGATTAAGTTAATATTAGCTCCGCTAATCTGCATGCCAGTGTGTCCCTGGGCAAGACACTTAACCTAAAGCTGCTCCTGTCTGCTGTGCCAGCAGCATGTGAATGTGTGACAGAAGAAGTGCTGCATATACATTAGATGAAAACCTTAGCCACTAGAAAATCACTATATAAACACAGGCCATCTACCACTTACACACCCTGTTGCAGCAGATTTTTATTTATTTATTTTTTTCTGAAATAAAATGTACTGATTAGTTTTATTTGAGGGGTTATATTCATGGCATTTAGGAAATACACTAGCCCTGGCATTGAGAACATCATACACTTCAGGAGGAATGGCTCTTTTTATTTACATCATCCCTACCTGAAATATGTTAGCTACAGTACAATAATGCTCTCTTTTAAGATAAATAAAAACAACCCAGGTTTGATATTTAGAATAAGCTGTACAGCAGTATAGGTCAAGACGTTGATACCCTTCTCTATTATATTCTCTATCTATCAGACATGCCTCTTATTGAGATGTCACCCACTGGTGAGGTAATAGCCCCTCAAGGCTTCCCTCTTAAACCTTTTTTCCTTCCTGCTGTCAGAACCAGGGTTTTAATAGCACTTTTTGACAAGATTCATAAAACTCCCCTGATGTGTTAGGTGGACATTGGAGATGTGAGGTGCAAAGTGAGAGTTAAGCGGACTAATGTCTCCCACTGTTCCCAGCAAGGTAGAATTAATTTCAGTCATAGCCTTATAACTTTGGCTTAGCGGGTGGCAATTTGCTTGGCAACATAATACCATGTTTGTCTAAGAGCTCATCAGGGATTATTGGTTGTCATTATGTCAGTAGAAATCGTCAACCTGGTGTGAAAATTGACTAAATGGATTAGTTATTGTAGGGGCATTGTGTATTTGATATTTGATAGGTATAGTCAGCACCATTTTAACCAAAGCGGTAGTCTGTCTTATATGATAGCTGCCTGCATGAGTTCAGATAAGACTTAATATGGAAATCCCTGCTCTCCCTTCTCCCTTGTTGTCTGCGTGTTGAAGCAGCGGTGTTGCCTTTCACAGACAGGGTTGGACTGATACTGTTCACTGTCATGAAACCATCTTATTAGTCGTGACAGCTCGTGTCTGTCTGTGGACACGCTGGTGATTTGGCCTGAGGAGGTTACAGCGTCTGCCGACTGCTCCATGCCCCTCTTTACTGTAGCACCACCAGCCTCTTCGTCCATTCTGAATGTGATGAGACACTCATTTTCTCGTGAGGAGCCTGATGCAAGTTCCCTGCTCTCAGAGTGGGAAGAAAATAGATAAGATCTATAAAACTAAATAGGATATGATGTTTGCCTCCCACATGTTATCCACAACGGTGCAAGTGTTGCCCAAACTGTCTCATGCCACAGGTAAGATGCCAGACACTGTTGAAGGCTGTTAAACTGAACAAGATCATCTTCAAACGGAGGGAAGCAAATACTTAAATAGTGCTTCTGGCTTATTTGTGGTTGCAAAGCCGAGGAGCACCACGCCTTCACGACGCCAAACCTTGACTGACAGGGAAGTAAACTGATGTGAATGTAAAGGCTAAATAAACAGGGATAACTCACTCAACACTGGAAACCCATACACAGTTTTCCTGCCTTTGGCACAAGGCTGTTTCCACTGGATGTCAGTCATGCAATTTAAAAAAAATCTCCAATTTATTAAAAGAAACATCCCTTTCCCCATTTGCTGTCTCACACATGCAAAATCACACATGCACACTCTCCACTATTGTTGAGTCGAGTATTTATTTCTGTTCATGAGACTCCTCTGTCTTCCTGAATGCTAAGTGTAGATAAGCTAATTTTCCTGAGCCGATTATCAGCTTCACAAACAAGTGGGCAGACCACAGTGAACATTCAAAGAGAAAATGCATTGAAAGAGCAATAAAGAGGGACTGTTTAGTTCCCCCGCCTACGTAGCTGTAAATGGATCTCGGCAGTGGCATTTCTCTGTGGATCAGTCCGGAGATCTGCCTGGCTTTAAGAGATGCTGCTGTTTGCCATACTAAATGCCCAAAAATCTGTTTGTCCTGTAACTCAATATACATGTATGCAGCTGATAGGATAGCTTTTAGAGAATTTCACAGTAAACAAAAGTAAAGTCCTGTCTCTGTGGGGACTTGGGCAGTAACCTCGACTGCCTTGAGCAAAAGTCACTTCTCCATCTACATGCTTTATGCTACTGGATGGGCACTCTGTACATACCTGTATATATCTATATGTATGTATATATGTATATATATATATATGTGTGTGTATGTATATGTATGTATGTATGTATGTAAACCATGAGATTGTTGTTGTTAGGCAAATGTTATTATAGCTTATATATACAGCACAATTTCCAATCTGTGCAGTTGGAAGGCGATGCAAGAATATTTCCCCTAACTCGTCTTATTACATTAGGTTGGAATGAAATGTTAGACTATAACTATAGTGTTTTCATACAGTAGTCTGTAAAGAGAAAAGGCTCCAGTACTCCTGGACTTGTGTCAACGTTAAGCCTATTTTGCACTGCTCCTCATGAACTCGGCGATGGAATTTTTCCACATGAGTTGTGTTAAGCATTTTGCCATACATTGTCTGGAGGTCGTCGTGACCTTCAACTACTTTGCGCAGAGTAAGTATTCAAATCTATTCAGCACGGACACAAGTATGACTTAAAGTGGATACGCTTGCTTGTTTTCCTGTCAGAGCAAGAGTTTGCCTGTAGATGACTTAATCCAGGAGACATTTACATTAGTAAATAGCACAAAACTGACAGGCTCCTCTATAAATGAGCGAGTGTGCTGTCCTATCAAACAGCATGATGGCTGCTGGTGAGGAAATGGGACGTGTTAGGGGCATATGAACTGTATATTCCTGCTGACAATGATGAATGTTGGCTCTAAAATACAGTATAAGTGATTTCCCCCGCTTATTTATATACCCCCTGAAATTGGGACCACTTTTGACCAATCTGATTAGGAGACTACCATATGGGAAAGGAGAAGGGGGGGACAAAGCTGTAGCGAAGGACACTCGTCTCATGCGATAGGTCTTTTACAAATTTGTTGCTGTAAGTGTAAACACTGTGACCCTGCGCCACCGGCCAAACTGCTTCAGAGTTATTACAGAAAAATATTGAGTCTGAGACTCCGTTAAACTGCTCCCACTCACAGTGAACAATAACTACATGCAGTTTGTCTGAAAGTCATGGAGGCAATTTCTCTTTTTTTCACATTCAAGGGCATTAAATTACAAACCAGCGTTCCCGCATGCGAACACACTTGTGATCATCAATCAGTATTAGCATAGCCGGACCTTCTTTACTATGTCTGTCATCTACTTTAAACAGATGTCTAATGTGGCGTACATTATATTTTAAACAGTGACTGTCGTGGTTGGAGGTAGCAGTATTAGGCAAGTGATATCCAAATAGTACCTGTACAAAACCCTAAAAGTCGTCTCTTTACTCAATAAATGTGTTTTATAGGCCCTGATGTTTTAATGGTGTTTACAAGGTTTGGATTAACGCGGCACTGACAGAGAGGCTGTGCTGCTGCTGAGCAGGTTTCTTTAAACCTGGTTTATGCCTTGATAAAATATAGCAATACAGCGATTATTTGCATATTGCACAGCGCTTGCTGTTGAGAAACAGCACTTAGGAGGCTGCTGTATGGGAATGTTGGGGGTGGCGTGAATTTAAATGTCCGTTTTCATTTGTGTAACATGAAGGTGTGTTATTCTTTTGTTAAAATGATTCCTGTCTCCCTTTGGAATTCCACACAATGCTGTGTCTTTGAGAGAGTCATTATTAGGATTTACAATTTGCTTTTTAGTTTTGTGCAACAAGCTTAACAGCTCCAAGTAAATAAGGAAGAATGAAAAGAAAAGAAATCTTAACATTGCACGTAACAGATAATGAAAGCTTAAGTTATTTAGTAAATATATTTTATATTTTTATTCCGAGCACATTCAATGAAAGTCAGAATAGCTGTAATTGTCATCAGGGCTTTTTTTAACATCAATTATAATAACCAGATGTGATTATGTAGCTAACTGTGTGACTTTAGTTAAATATAATACATTTTGTTGTGTTAACTTGAGTCTGAAAAAGACTGTTGGTATGTGCATGTTACATTTTCATTTGTTGTAAATTGTACATACACAGTGTAGAAAGCAAAGGCAGACAAAGGCACACAAATATGAATAATGTAAAAAACAAATGGACCATGAGATAAAAATGTATGAGTAAAGTTACATTAAATATAATGGCAACATGTATTAAAATAGATAAAATGGGTAAAATTTTCAATCCTGAAAGCACATAAATCAGTGAAAACAAGAACAGCTGGAATTAAAAGAAGACTGAATTAATCATTTAAATGTCACAAAGGGAAAAAAAAGTTTTTGTTGGAGGAAAGTGGTGTGTGTGTGTGTGTGTGCGCTGAAGTGTCCTTGGGCAAGACGGTGAATCCCAAATTGCCTCTGGCAGCTGTGCTAGTAGTGTGTGGATGGGTGTGATTGATAGAAAATAGTACTGCTTAGATGTCGTCTGTATGAATGTGAATAGATACAGACCATTTCAGCATTCACTTAACACATTAAGAAGTCACATTTTTGATACCAGTTTGGTCCGAACTAATGCTGACTTAAAAGCATTAGTTAAAACTAATTTGAAAATGCTTAAAAGCTCTGCTGCTGATGGCACTAACAAAACATACAAAAAATAAAAAAAAAATATTAACAACCCTGTGCACGGGCGATTGACACCCTCATCATTTGATCTAGCAGAAGAACTCTACTTCAAAATCAGACTTTCTTTATGCCCCCAGGCTTTACTTGATATACTGTTCCCTCCTTTTTTATTTTATTTCTGTTTTATTTTAATGACACCTACAGGCATTTTAACCTCCGCCGACTGTCCAGTACGCCACACTGATCCAATCTACTGGCCATTGCAACTCTGAATTATCCTTTAGCTGTGGGGTACAACAGTGTTGAAGTATAATACGTGAAGAATTCAATATCTACACTACATTTGAAGACTAAAAATTAAATAAATATATATCAAGCCTTGGCCATGTGTCGGCTATTTTAAGCTGAAGTTTAAATGCTGCACTATTCATCAATGTGTCACAGTTGCTCGGTCTGTTTTCGAAATATCATGCATGCTGTTTTTAACCTTTCCTCACCTATCTTCATGCCTGTTCTCCCTGTGTGCTGTTTGTGCGTCACCAGTGGCCTATTCATCCTTAAACTGAGGCCGACACCAGGCCCTGTGTTTATATACATCCAAAAAACTGTCAGTATGTGTGATGATGTGTTGTGCTGCTCTGACAGACTGCCATGAAGCATATCCATTCCAGGTATGGGGCTCCATACCTGGAATGGATATGCTCTATGGGCCCAGCCCATTAACACATCCACCATTGATCCATAAATCACTGTCCAAGGCCTCCTCAGACAGCCTCAGCATGCTAGAACATTTTGGCCTTCTCCACTTAAATCTACTGTAGATAAATCAGATTCTGCTCTCCAACAACTTTCATTTTTTTCCCCCCTGTTTACTATTTATCTTTTCTCCCCCTACTGACATGAAACATGATCAAATCTGTGCTGTTCTGTTTTTGCTCTGCACTCTTTATTTGACTCAGTTTGGAGAAGCAAATTTCATCACCGCTGCTTTGGGGGAAAACTCTATTTCTGAAAATTCTAAATTTGAAAATTATTCTCAAACAAGTTTGGGGATAATCTCTAGGATTGGCTTATTGTGATTTGAATGAGGCCAGAAATGTGGACACAAAGAGCCTCTTACATGTCTGCTTTGCCTTTGCAAAGAAAGCAGTGTGCAGTTAATTACTGCACAAGGTTCACAGACCTCAAGTCAGCATGTCTTTTAAAGTGCTACACAGGCTTTTCTCAGACACTGAAGCTGCCGGACCGTCTTACACTCATGAAGAGGCAGTCAGCCAGCCGTCCCTCGCAGTCTGCTCTCCTTGTCAAACAACTAGAGTTGTCGCGGTCTGGTGTGATGAAGATTTATCCTATCCCCTCGACAAATTAACTCATTAATGATTGATTTAGATTGAACATGTATGGAGAAAGCATTCATCTATTCATGGAATCTCATTTGTCCTGTTTTATGGAGTGATGTTTTTGACAGTAAGTAGCAAAATGGAAAAACCCAATCGTGCAGGAAAGATGGGCTTTTTTTTTTATTAATGCATTTCACTTCGGCTGCCTTACAGTCCTCCAACACAAAGAATTCTTTTTAGTTTTCTGTGGCATGAAAATGATGATGGGTCCTGATTAGAACTATTCTTGTACCTGAATTGAACTGCAAGCAATGACATTTTATACGATTATCTCTTTTTTACATGTGCACATGTCTTAAAACCCCAACTTCAGCAGAGTTCTTAAGCTTTTACTCACTCAAATTCCAACTCTCATTAAAATATTTCTTTCCTGCACACCCTATACCCTGAGCATAGATTGTGGGACAGTGAATGTGAGCAAGAACATGAAGTATTCTGTGAGAGAAAATGTCTCTTGATAGCAAAGGATGGTAATGTTCCTCAGTCCCTTCTGGAGCATTGTGAATACCAGCAGGAAGAAATTGGGATGAAGTAGAAAAAAGGAAACAAGAGAATGTAGTGATGGAGAGGAGGTGGGGTGAAGGGGGTGGGGAGGGGTGTGTTATATAAAAACTGAAAGATGCCAGCTCGTTAAACATGTAAGGTTGAGAGACGGAGCGAAGAAAGGGGTTAGAAAAGGGAAAGCTCGGGCTTGGAAATCACCAGCTCGAGCATGGCCGTCCTCTGCTGGCCTCATGCAGAGAAACAACCCTCTGTCCTTTCGACACAAGTACACAGCATACCATCACTGATAAACCTCCTGTGAAAGCAAATACATTTGAGTTCATTGGGAAAACCGATAATGTGGTAGTGGCAAGATCAGAGAAGAAAAGGCTCTGCTTCAGAGTGTTTTTCTTTTTCTCTCTATAGCTAATATCTTGTGTATACTTTACTTTATCTGAACCTTTCTTTTTCTCTCTATAGCTAACATCTTGTGTATACTTTACTTTATTTGACCCTTTTTTTTTCTCTCTATAGCTAACATCTTGTGTATACTTTACTTTATCTGACCCTTTCTTTTTCTCTCTATAGCTAACATCTTGTGTATACTTTACTTTATTTGACCCTTTCTTCTTATCTCTATAGCTGACATCTTGCATGTATTTTACTTTAGAACGTTTCTGATGTTTCAACTTCTCTAACACATTGTCTCTACATTGAATTTTATTTTTGAACCACTTTTTCCTTTTCAAATAATTAGAAAAATTATAGTTTACATTAGAAGTACACATTCTAGCTGTTGCCTGTGCCTCTACTTTACTATGATGTCTAAGATTGTAGCCTTTTGTACCCTCACCTACTTTGCAGTAACCATAACAAAACTGTGACTGTGGCTGATGAACACAAACAACAGTCTCATAGTGGTTACCATTTACATTATCTAAGTACACTGCCTGACTGGAAAACTGCCTATTCTTACAACTATATTCAAGCCAGCGATCACCAATGTAAGTGAAAATGGAAACTCCTAAACAATCTGCTGCTGCTTGAATCTCAACCTCTGTCGCCCAACTGCCGACATAACGCATCCTTGACTTAATGACATAATCTGACACTGACGAGAACTCACTTCTCAAAATGCTCTCATAGGCTACAGCATTATCTTCTAATTGTTTAACTACAGCTAATCTAATTTTCCTGTGATTCTTTTGTGAACCACACACAGCTTGACTGACTGATCTAAAAAAACAGTTGCCATCACCAACTATTGTGTCCTTTTTGCACGGAGCCCCCAACACACCAACTATTGAAAACACATCGTCGACTTTCTCTGACTCAACATGTAATTTGTCACATAAAGTTCGAGCTACATCATTACGAACAGGGTTAAACACCAACTCCTTAACTGTAACCTCACTAACAAATGCTACATCTGAATCAATTGGGTCACTCCTTTTAACCCTCTTTGAAGTACGAGTAGGCATTGTAGTAGCCTTGCGCTTTGCACCAATCTTCCCTGAAGATGACTGGCTAGCACCACCATCTACTTTCACAGTGACACAAACACCAGCAATCTCAAACAACTTCTGTGTCCCTCTGAATCCTGCAGCGAAACAGCTAACATGCTGAATCAAGTGTTCAAGACTACTAAAATACACAACAACACTCTTTCCTTTGGGATGCACCATCCCATCTGCACTGCGTGCATGAGAGTCAACAACAGCAAACCGTTCCCCTTCCCTAATAATCCCACAAGTACGGGATAACAATGTGAAAAAGCATGTGTCATATTCCATACACATCTTTTCCAAACCGTCCTTGAGAGTTGTGCACACACCTGCATCAATAAACTCTCCCTCAACAACATTGACATCCCCAGTCACAAAGTCACCATACTCAAACTCATACATATGGCCACGTCTATCTAACTGCTTTGGTAACTCTGGAATACACGGCATAGTGTGCCCACCACAAATCAAGTTATTGTCACGCAAAGATGTGTAGATCTTGTCACCACAAACTACAGCATCGTCCAGATGTCTCGTTTGCCAAGAAAACACACTCTTGGTCTTATGCATTGCCATGGCAGCCAAACTTACTGCCATACACTGTACACCTCTATATTTAAAACGCTGAACCCCCTGATGAAAGGATCCCCTCACAGAACGCACCCCAAAACTTCGAGGCACAGTATCAAAGCACCCAAAAGAAATGGAACCCTCACTGTCTGTATCAGAGATCACTGTGACCTCATCTACACCTGCCCCAACAGACCCTGAACCTTCCGGTAATGGCAAAGTATCAGTCCACCCAAAAGAAATGGAACCCTCACTGTCTGTATCAGAGACCACTATGATCTCCTCTTCACATGAACTAACAGACCCAGCATCAAACGTTACCGGCAAAGTATAAACATTCGCAGCGACCTTACTTTGGATGAGGTCTGGGGAGCTGTGCAGAGGGGGATAGTCTTCAATGGTCACAGGTGATGGTCCACTCATCACCTCCACAACATCTGCAGCTGCACCCTGCTACAAAACACACTGAATGTTAGACTCACACATGACTTCACAATAACTTGCTCACTATGTTACAACTGCCAGAATGTTTGAGCACTATCAACACTAACTAAATTCTTTATAGAATCATAATCTAAATAATGACAAACCTGCTGAGAAGTACGCCTCTTCTTGAAGACAATGCGTCTGCGGGGACGCTCCACAGGGACCTCCTGATGAAAATAAAACCAAATCAATCTTGTTACACATTGTAACACAGCTGTATTTGTACATTTATAACAACCTGGACTTGTGATACTTTTCAGGGAATCAAATATTGGAAAATTCAACATTTGCATATGCAACTCAATCTTGACCATCAACTACTAATATAAACAGTGAAATTTGTTTTAACTTATTTAAGAGCAAAATACATTTATATACATTTCACACAATCTGCCCTTACCGCCACAGCCTTGGGCACTCCAGGCCAATCCCCCACCTCCACCTTAGACAAAAAAAAAGAACACAGCAAAAACATTAACTGCATGCACTTCCACAATTTACTGCCCAACACCAGAAGTAAAATGTAACACGCTCAACCGCCTGGTTCCCACAGCTCTTCCAACTTAAAAATGACATTCAAAATAACAAGGTGTTGCATAATCCATTCATGAAATTATACAACTTTCACAGAATGTGCACTTACTGACACAGCCTTGGGAAGTTCAGGCCACTCCTCCACCTTCACCTTAGAAAATAAAAAACAGCAAACAAATTAATTCCATGTTCTTACACAATTTAATGCCAAAGACTAGAAAACAAATACAACTTCTCAAACCTTCTTCCCACAGCTCTTCTTTGGAGCAAAAGGGCTCCTAGGACGCTTGACCCCCTAAATGAAGAAAAACTAAATGATTAAAAAGCAACAACTTTGGATAATAAGCAGTCTTGACAGTTCATTTTTCAAAATGGAATCATTGGCTAATAAACAATCATGCACATTACCGTTGGTCCCTTGGCAGAAGTACTGGGCTCCTTCCGATCAAGATTGCCCGGACGGACACTGTCCATCATCTCCAACATTGGTGGGCTGAACCAGACAGGAGTGAGAGGGATGGAACAATCCTTGTGAGACAAAAAAGAAAAACATTTAATAACAACTTCTGTTGAGAAAACATACAGATAGATACATCAATCAATAAACATAAATATCAAAAGGTGAATTAAAAAGCAAAACATACCCTGAGCTGAACCTTCACTCCCTTAGGGGGCGAGCTGCTCCCCTGTAATGAAAAATATCATTTTATACATGTACATTTTGACCATTTGTGCTGTGAATTGCTTGGAAAAGGTTCTGTTTCTACTAAAGCACAAAGTGTGCAACTCATTTACCGTCCTGCGTGGTTCAACCACCTTCCAATCCAATGGGTTGTGCAACGGACGTGGAGAGCGAGCCTCTCCAACCACAACCAACCTCGGAGCCGGACGAGGAGCAGGAGCGGGAACAGCTGGCAACATGCTACGCGACTCCTCCTGTGCAACAGCCATCTCTAGCTCCTGACTGGATTTGTCGCATAGCAATGTCACCAGTGTCCTCATCCCAGATCCATCGCTCAGGTGAACCTGCAAAATTATGCGATCAAACTCAAATTAAAAATAAAAACTCAAATTAACAGCAATGTCAATACTGTTGCTAACCTGCTAACCAAACTTTGTCAGATCAACTTCTTAATAATGATAATAATAATAATAATAATACAGTAATAACACATTTCATTTATACAGTGCTTTAACAAAGTCTAAAAAAAAACTGTAGTATATTTGTCAACGTAAGAAAGGACAATAAACAAATCATTGCCACTTACCCCATCCCAACTCCACAGGTCACGCTGGCTGAGAGGAAAGAACTCTGCGATAGAGTAGTACCTCACACCTAAACAAACAAAGACACATGATTTAAAAAAAAAACAACCCATTTGCATCATATTAATTTAAAACAAGCTGAATGTGACAGAAATGATCTTTCTCCATTTGCCATAGAAGCCAATGACACATGCAACTTCAATTAGACTGAACTAAATATTTTTGGGCCATACCCTTGCGTGCAGCCACACGGTGAAACTCTTGGCGAAAAAGTTCCTGCAGGTCCTGATCCACGTTTCGGCGTGGAGGGAAGTCCAGGACAAACAGCTATAACAACACATAACATTATTTAAAAACAAGCAATATAATAATCACAAACATGCATTGAAATAAAAAGAAATTATCTACAACAGCCTATAAAGCCACATTCATTATGATTGGAAAGACGTGAACATATTAAAATAATCTTGCCTTCGGCCACCGAGACAAGGCACTGGTGAAAAGCTCCTCAAAGTCCACTGCAGCCTGATCCAATGTCCCCCTGGTCAAGTTGTTGCTGGGTGCAAGAACACAAACAAGGTCAGGTGTCCTGGGAATGATTGCACTCACCATCTCAGTCCTCAGGTCCTTGGCGTCAGCCCCTGGCGTTGACATGAGACCAAAAGAAAGCAGCTTGTGCGAAATCTTCACATGGCCATCAACAATGGCGCGCAGGTGGGAATCACCGACAAAAAGAACAAACTAAAACAATAGAAAAGATTTATTTAGAACATTAATAACTATGCCACACACAAATAATTATGTTTGTAAATTCAAAATAAATACCTTCTTGTCAGGTGACTCGGGTGGGATGATCATCTTGTGACTCCTGCCAGTCAGGGGTGAAACTGGCCAGGTGCTCACACGGTGTCGACGACCAGTACCACGACCTAGTTAAAAAGACAAAACATTAAAATAGAAGAACACATCGCCCAAATACATTGTGCACGTACAAAATACATTAAAGACACTGAACATGTCCACATGCACTCTCCAAAGAATTTAAAGATAACACTTCATGGAAAACAGGTAAACACATACATAAGGGACCACGTGTTGGTGGTGGGAAGCAAGTGGTGGGGACCAGAGGTGCAGATGCCACCACTGCTGCCAGGCGTTCCTCCATCCTCTTCTTGGCCGCGATGGAACGGTTGTGCTTCTTCAGGCGAGGCATCTTCACCTAACCTATAGAAATACAAAAACTCACACAGAAACAGTAAAATATACACCAGAAAACAGTTGTATTAAATGAACACAATAATTTAAACCAATTCCTGTTCCTCTGTAACTTTGTGACGTGCCTGGAAATTCAATCCACTGTAAAAAAACAAACAAAACATACAATTGTAAAAAGCACAATTACAACAAGACTCCCTTTTGTGAGATTCCCATACAAGAACTCAAACACACAGTTACAGAATGTTACACTACCAGCATGTTGTTATTGTTCCTCATAATATGATCATAACTGTGTTGGATTACTATATCAACTGTACTTTAATAATAATTTATGGTTATAAAGCTTACTATAAATATAGGACTAAATAACAATAAAATTTAATTGGCTACTGCCTAGGTGCAGTACCCAGAGTGAGTGTTTCCAGGGATTCCAAAATATTTTTCTCATGCTGTAATAAGCCACTGTGTGTTTCAGAAAGTTATGTGACTTGATTATCATTAGCTAGGTAACTCAGTATTGTTGTTTTAAAAAGCAAATGTTACACATATCCAAACCTGTATTCAATCAGATGCTCGTTTTATAAGCTATAAGGGGAGCAATATGAATAACAAACCAGCCTGATGTGCAGGTCCCTTACTAAGCTGTTAAGGGCCTTAAGCATGATTGGTCAAGCGTAAAGGGAACAATGACAAAGCTGATGTGCTTTAATAATGTGTGAATGACACAGCTTTGTCTATGACGCATTGACTGTGATGCTAATAATTTGGTAACTCCCTGAACACATCATCCTCATTCAGCTCAACAAGCGGAACCTATCTCTACACACACCATTTAAAAGTAGACAAGCTTTGTCTACTTTTAAAGCTATTCCCAACACTTATCTGACACACCCCCAAACACAGTCAATACAGTTTTGCGAAATTCTCACACAAACAATCAAACAACCACAGTCCCACACTATTTCACCTTGTCCACATTCTTATTGTTCCTAATAATATGATCATGAATCTGCTGGTTTACTGTACCAACTGTACTTACTAATTTACAGCCATAATATACTATTTTTAATAAACGTAGTATAAATTTAGGACTAAACAACAGTTACAGCCAGAGTGAGTGTTTTCACACATCCTGGTGGTATACAGTAATATGTTGTTTTGATTTCTGGTCGTTGTTTTCACCCTGACCCCAACAACACAGCACTGGCAGAGCTTCATGTTTCCAGGACAACTAACCCAGAAAAAAACGCATGTGACATCATGATTACATGACTACCGATTGTCAAAATAAGTTTCAGACGTAATGCTACGCCTTTAAAACTTTTGTCAGCCACGAGATCCTCGCTTGTGGGCTATAGAAAAGTCTACAGCTGTGAAATGGAATAACTAGTTCTGTGTGACTGTGGTGGACTCAAATGAAACTTGGGCATGATGGGTAACAGCACTGCCCCTGCCCAAGGGCTATGCTCTATGCAGAGCTTAAAATACATCCATGCGCACACCGCAAAAACATTGTTCAAACTGAAACAAAAACCAACAAAAACACACATCCTACAAACTGTATTTGTGATACAAATAATGGGACTTATTTAAATTACTCCCATCTGCTTTTAACCGTGTATAAAGACAAACTGCATCTAACATGATCAACCATTTGTAAAGCCATGCTAGATGCAAACAAAGACAAGGTCACCAGAAAGCAAAAACAGTGGTAACATTCTTTTAAATTAATCTGTTCATTGGCATCGTTCTCTCTGGCCATGTAAACAAAGAGCTATGTGAACTGATATGCCAACAGCACTTACCTAGAATTATCCGCTGGTTCTGCTGATGAAGTCCAGTAAACACAAAGAAGAAAGACCTTTCAACCGTTGAAGAGACTTTGAAAAAGATGAAATTCACTCAAGTGCAGTCCACTGAAAGCCAAGGCCAAGTAGAACCACGTGCTGTGCAGAAACTACACAACTGAAGGGCACAGTCCTAACAGAGCTGAGTTTTGCCTGACAGACGTGGTAATAGACCAATCAAAAGACAAGTTAGGGGAAAAGAGGCGTGATTTAAAATGCACCAATCAAAAACTGGTTATAAGAATTGGACACAAGTGTAAGTCATTTCCAGTCTGTAGCATTTATTGTCATGACCTTTTTTCCTCCAAATGTGAAAATAAGAAAACAATTTTCCAATTCATTTACTTTAGCATGGTTTTCATTTGTGACCCGCCAAAACAAAACCAGCAACTACTTGATGATCAGACTCTTTGCATGTAGCATTTAGACGACAAAAAAATTTCACCCAAGGAAAATAAAGTATTCTGATTGGCCCATAAAAAGTTGGGGTTTTATCATGCTGGACACTGTATTCAATAGTCCACTGTGCGTTTCAAAACATTATGGCTACATTATTATTAGCTAGCTCAGTATTGTGGTTTTAAAACAATGTTACACACATTGAAACTTGTGTTCAGTCAGAACACTGCATTACAAGCCGTAACAGGAGCATGTGACCATCTGCTGTTCATATGAATAACAAACCAACCTGATATGCAGGGCGGCTCACAGGTAAAGGGAACAATGGCAAAGCTGATGTGCTTGAATAGTGTGTGAAAGACACAGCTTTTTATATAAAGCATTGACTGTGATGCTAATGATTCAGAAACTCTCTGAACACATCATCCTCAATCAGCTCATTCAGCAACAGACTGAACCACCACACCAACACAGACACACTATAATGTATTTTTTTTATATTAGAAATTTGTGTCTATCTTTGATCCTTCTAACTATGACAATACTACATTTCTTGTTTCCCATTTTTATGACATATATACTCATGTTTTATTTCACTTTAGTTTTTTCTCTGAAAATCCTCTGGGGTCTCTTCATAGAACCATTGGAATCCCAAGACCTGTTTTTACTACTGAAATATTTTAGCAGGGCTCTCAAGTTTTGAAGTCAGTTCAGAGTAACATTTTGTCAGGACCAACAAAGTTAGGTGAAGGGTGCAAATGGTGAGGGGATAAGATTGTGTGTTGTAGGCGTTGGTGGCAGATATTGACACAAAGGTAGGGGGATGACATCTTTTATATAGTCAAATGTGACTCGCATGGCGACGTAGACGCACAGACACTCGCGAGCCCTCAAGCTCGAACCCGTTGATTACCGCTTGCGGTACTAGTTATTATTATTTTTCCTCTAAATGAATCGCCTTTTTGAGGTCTTTCCCATACACGAAAACTCACCAACTTTTGCAAGTGCATCAAACCTGGTGTAAATTTACGTCTGAAAGTACTTCGGGGACACTGCGTACAAAATTGGAAGTGGGCGGGGCTTACGAAAATGAAAAACAGCTTTCATCAGGCCGATTTTTCTCTTGTTTCACGTACATGCACGAAAGTTGGTACACATGTTAAGCATGTCAGGACGGTCCAAAAAGTCCGTGCTGGCGCCTCTGTAAGTCCTACAGGAAGGCCGCCATTTTGGGTTGAACGGCCATTTTTGGCCTATTTTGGCCATTTCGCAGCAATGGTATGTGAACGAACTTGTCCTCGAGCTTTCATGGAATCACCTCTAAACTTGGTGAGGTCACTGTGGACAAGTTGAGGATCTTAAGTTATTAAAATGCTTCTTATAAGTATCATGGTTTTCAAGATAGGGGGCGCCAAATTTGGGGAAAATTACGAATTTCTCGCAACGCACAACAAAACTCTTATAACTTTGTGATGGAAGGTCCGATCTTAACCAAACTTGTGTCGATCGATGATGGGCCCTTGCTGAAGATGCCTATGCAAAAACTGTCAAGTTTGTAAACATCGCCTCCTGGTGGTGGCAGAAAATCTAAAAAAAAAAGTTACTTTTACAATTTCGGGAATAACTTTTACAGAAATTATTGTATCAAACTCAAAATTGGTTAAAAGACTCTAAACACAAGGTAGACTATGCGTGCTCAATATGATGGCGTATCGTTACATGATGTTGCCATGGTAATGATGCAAAGTCGGATTTTTGCGTCAAAAAAACACACTGCTACAACTTTGCGAATCCTAGTCCCATCTGAACCAAACTTGCTAGGATTGATGATAGTCCGGCCCAGAAGACGTCTATATGAAAATATTCAATTTCGGGAACACCGCCCCCTGGTGACAAAGACAATATGACCCTTGGTATTTGAATGAACTAGTCCTAGAGTTCTAGTGCGATCACCTTTAAACTTGGTCAGGTCACTGTGAACCAATTGAGGAGCTTAAGTTATCAAAAGTTTTTTAAAATGTCTCATGGTGTACGAGATAGGGGGCGCCAAAGTGGGTGTAAATTCCTATTTTTCACAACAAAAAGCAAAACTCTTATAACTTTGCGAAGGAAGATCCAATCCCAACCAAACTTCCTATGATTGATAATGGGTAGTTGCTGAAGGCGACTATATTGCTGAAAACAATACATTTTGAAAACAGCGCCTCCTGGTGGTGGTAGAAAATACAAAAAAAAAAAAAACTGTTACAACTTTGCCAATCCTGGTCCAATCTGAACCAAACTTGCTGGGATTGTTGATAGTCTGGCCCTGAACAAACCTATGTGAAAATATTTCAAGTCAAAATCAGCGCCCCCTGGTGAAAGTGGACGGGCCAAAAACCTGCTCCACCCCCTAAAACTTGTGGTCCTGAGGAGCACGTTTAATGTACATGCACAAAACTTGGTGCACGTGTTCCTTAGGTCGGGCCGGTCAAAAAAGTCAGCGTAGCCTATGCTCTAAAACTAACAGGAAAGCCGCCATCTTGGATTGAAAGTAAATGCTTTGCTGATTTTGGCCATTTCACACCAATGATATTTGAACAGATTTGTCCTAGATCTTTCATGGGATCACCTTCAAACTTGGTGAGGTCACTTTGGACAAGTTGAGGATCCAAAGGTATCAAAATCTTTTCAATAGGTATTATGGCGTAAGAGTAAGGGGCCGGCAAAGTTGGTAAAAATTTTAATGTTTCGCCACAGGCAACAAAACTCTTATAACTTTGCGATAGAAGGTCACATCCCAACCAAATTACCTAGGGTTGATGATGGACCATTGCTGAAGAAGTCTGTGAAAAAAACGTAAATTTTGAGCACAGTGCCTCCTTGTGGTAACAAAATATACAAAAAAAAACAATTTCGGTTATAACTTTTACAGAGTTATTCGTATCAAACTCAAAAATTGGGAAAACATTTAAAACACATGTTCGATGATGCGTGCTTAATATGATAACAAATCGTTCAACGGTGTTGCCACAGCAACACTGCAAAGTCAGATATTTGTGACAAAAAACAAACTGCTACAACTTTACGAATCCGAGTCCGATCTGAACCAAACTTGCTTGGATTGATGATAGTCTGGCCCTGAAGACGCCTATATGAAAATATTCACTTTCAAAAACAGCGCCCCCTGGTGACAGCAGACACTATGACACCTGATATTTGAATGAACTAATCCTAGAGTTTTTATGCGATCATCTTGAAAGTTGGTGAGGTCACTGTGAACAAGTTGCCGAGCATAAGTTCCTGAAAGCTTTTTAAAATGTCGCTCGGTGTACGAGATAGGGGGCGCCAAAGTTGGTGTTCATTCATATTTTTCACAACAAAAGGTGAAACTCTTACAACCCGTAAAACTTGTCCTCCTGAGGAGCACGTTGAATGTACATGCACAAACTTGGTACTCACGCGTTCCTTAGGTCCAGACGGTCAAAAAAGTCAGTGTAGCCGAAGCTCTAAAACGAACAGGAAAGCCGCCATCTTGGATTGAAAGTACATTTTTGGCAGATTTTGGCCATTTCGCACCAATGGTATGTGAACGCACTTGTCATAGAGCTTTTATGGGATCACCTTCAAACTAGGTGAGGTCACTGTGGACAAGTTGAGGATCTAAAGTTATTAAAAGTTTTTCAAAATGTCGCATGGTTTTCGAGATAGGGGGCGCCAAAGTTGGTGTTCATTCATATTTTTCTCAACAAAAGGCTAAACTCTTATAACCCCAAAAACTTGTCCTCCTGAGGAGCACGTTGAATGTACATGCACTAAACCTGGTACTCACACGTTCCTTAGGTCGGGACGGTCAAAAAATTCAAAGCAGCCTATGCTCTAAAACTAACAGGAAAGCCGCCATCTTGGATTGAAAGTAAATGTATTGCAGATTTTGGCCATTTCGCATCAATGGTATGTGAACGCACTTGTCATAGAGCTTTAATGGGATCACCTTCAAACTTTGTGAGGTCACTGTGGACAAGTTGAGGATCCAAAGGTATCAAAATCTTTTCATTAAGTATCACGGCGAACAAGAAGAAGGGCAGCAAAGTTGGCGAAAATCACGATTCCTCGCAACACACATCAATTTCTTATAACTTTGCCATGGAAGGTCAGATATTGACCAAACTAGTGACAATCGATGATGGGCCCTTGCTAAAGATGTCTATGCAAAAACTGTAAATTTTGAAAACATCGCCTCCTGGTGGTGGCAAACAATAGGAAGTCTGGTATTTCGCAACACACAACAAACTCTTATAACTTTGCGATTGAAGGTCAGATCTTAACCAAACTTGTGATGATAGATGATGGGCTTTTGCTAAAGATGCCTAAGCAAAAACTGTAAATTTTGGAAACAGCGCCACCTGGTGGTAACAGAAAGTACAAGTTCACAATTTCCCTTATAACTTTAACAAATTTCCTTGTATCAAACTCAAAATTTGGGAAAACATTCAAAACACATGGTAGATGATGCGTGCCTAATATGATAACAAATTGTTCAACAGTGTTGCAATGACAACACTGCAAAGTCAGATATTTGCGACAAAAAACAAACTGCTACCACTTTGCGAATGCTATTCCAATCTGAACCAAACTTGCTAGGATTGATGATAGTCAATCCCTGAAGATGCCTGTATGAAAATATTCACTTTCAAAAACAGTGCCCCCTGTTGACGGCAGACAATATGACGTCTGGTATTTCGCTACAACAACAAACTCTTATAACTTTGCGATAGAAGGTCAGATCTTAACCAAACTCGTGACGATCGATGATGGGATCTTGCTGAAGATGCTTGTGCAAAAACTGTACATTTTGAAAACAGCGCCTTCTGGTGGTAACATAAAATACAAGTTCACAATTTCCCTTATAACTTTAACAAATTTCATTGTATCATACTCAAAATGAATGAAAACATGTAAAACACATGGTAGATGATGCTTGCTGAATATGATAACAAATCGTTCAACGGTGTTGACATAAGAACACTGCACAGGATCTACTCTACTGAGTGGTTCGTCAGTGCAGTAACCTTTGTTCGCCACATGATGGAGGCATTTGCCTACAAATCTATCAAATCTAACATTTACAGTTTCTCATGCTGCTCTGAAAGGGAAAGATGGGGCAAAAGGTACTGCAAGAGGGGCCAAGGAAAAAAAAAAACAGGGAAAATGGGAAGAGAGAAAAAGTAACAGAGGGAAAAAAGAGAAAATGCACCCTAAATTCTTATACCATCAGATGTTCTATCACAAAAATAACTAGTTATTTCTAAAATTCAGCTTCAATTCTGATACCATCAGTTGTTTTTCACAAAAATAACAACTTATAGACAAAATCACACTGTTAGACCTCAGACCTCAGACCGGCCCTGAACATGTCTGTAAAGGATGACCTCCTTACAGGAAGTACAACTCCCGAAACAGGAAGTAATGTCTGACATTCTCCGATCCACACGAAACTTATTATGTAAGTCAAGGTACCTTCCCTAAACATGTTTACGGACACGCCTTTCACCCAACAGGAAGACGGCCATTTTAAACGGACACGCCTGACATTGCGCGGGGATGCAGCTGAAAATAACCAGTACCACAAGCAGTGAATGAACGGAAGATGAGGAAGAGGACTCGCGCTGCAACGTGGACGCACGGGGACTCGCGAGCCGTCAAGCTCGAACCCGTTGATTACCGCTTGCGGTACTAGTTCTTATTCTTATTATTATTATTCCTCCAAATGAATCGCGTTTTTGAGGCCTTTCCCATGCCCCAAAACTCACCAAATTTTGCAACCCCATCAGACCTGGTGTAAAATTACGTATATCAGTGTTTCAAGGAATGTGCGTCAAAAAATGGAAGAGGGCGGGGCTAAAAACTGACGCAAAAAACTTCTATTAGGTCATCTGCTCTCGGGTTTAACGTACATGAACGAAACTTGGCACACATGTTCATGAGGTGGGGACGGTCAAAAAAGTCGATGACAACTTCCCTGTGAATCCTACAGGAAGGCCGCCATCTTGGATTGCACTCCAAAACAGAGGCGATTTTGGCCATTTCGCACCATCGGTATTTGAACTAACTTGTCCTAGAGCTTACATGGGATCACGTTCAAACTTGGTGAGGTCACTGTGGACAAGTTGGGGATCTAACGATGCTTATGGTTAGTTGAAATGTCGCATGGCGTACGAGAAAAGGGCCGGCAAAGTTGGCGAAAATTTGTAATTTCTCGCTACACGCAACGAAACTCTTATAACTTTGTGATGGAAGGTCCGATCGTAACCAAACTTGTGGCGATCGATGATGGGCCCTTGCTGAAGATGCCTATGCAAAAACTGTTAAGTTTGTAAACATCGCCTCCTGGTGGTGGCAGAAAATCAAAAAAAAAAAGTTACTTTTACAATTTCGGGAATAACTTTTACAGAAATGATTGTATCAAACTCAAAATTGGTTAAAAGATTAAAACACATGGTAGATATGCGTGCTAATATGATGGCAAATCGTTAACGGTGTTGCCATAGCAACATGCAAAGTCAGATTTTTGTGACAAAAAAACAAACTGCTACAACTTTGCGAATCCTTGTCAATCTGAACCAAACTTGCTTGATTGATGATAGTCCGGCCCTGAAGACGCCTATATGAAAATATTCACTTTCAAGAACAGCACCCCCTGTGTGACGGAGACAATAATGGACGCTCTGGTCATTTGAAAGGAAATTAAAATCCTGAGGAGCAGAATGTTCTTGGTTGTAGGCGACGGTCACCGTTTGAAACATCGGTGAGGTCACCAATGGTATGTGAACAACCCAGTTGAGGTCACTGTGGACTCTAAAGAGCACAAAAGTTTTTACATGCACTAAACTTGGTACTCACGCGTTCCTTAGGTCAGGACGGTCAAAAAATTCAAAGCAGCCTATGCTCTAAAACGAACGGGAAAGCCGCCATCTTGGATTGAAAGTACATTTTTGCAGATTTTGGCCATTTCGCACCAATGGTATGTGAACGCACTTGTCATAGAGCTTTCATGGGATCACCTTGAAACTTTGTGAGGTCACTGTGAACAAGTTGAGGATCCAAAGGTATCAAAATCTTTTCATTAAGTATCACGGCGAACAAGAAGAAGGTCAGGAAAGTTGGCGAAAATCACGATTCCTCGCAACACACAACAATCTCTTATAACTTTGCCATGGAAGGTCAGATATTAACCAAACAAGTGACAATCGATGATGGGCCCTTGCTAAAGATGTCTATGCAAAAACTGTAAATTTTGAAAACATCGCCTCCTGGTGGTGGCAAACACTAGGAAGTCTGGTATTTCGCAACACACAACAAACTCTTATAACTTTGCGATTGAAGGTCAGATCTTAACCAAACTTGTGATGATCGATGATGGGCTTTTGCTGAAGATGCCTATGCAAAAACTGTAAATTTTGGAAACAGCGCCACCTGGTGGTAACAGAAAGTACAAGTTCACAATTTCCCTTATAACTTTAACAAATTTCCTTGTATCAAACTCAAAATTTGGGAAAACATTCAAAACACATGGTAGATGATGCGTGCCTAATATGATAACAAATTAATCAACAGTGTTGCCATGACAACACTGCAAAGTCAGATATTTGCGACAAAAAACAAACTGCTACCACTTTGCGAATACTATTCCAATCTGAACCAAACTTGCTAGGATTGATGATATTCAATCCCTGAAGATGCCTATGTGAAAATATTCACTTTCAAAAACAGTGCCCCCTGTTGACGGCAGACAATATGACGTCTGGTATTTCGCTACAACAACAAACTCTTATAACTTTGCGATGGAAGGTCAGATCTTAACCAAACTCGATGACGATCGATGATGGGATATTGCTGAAGATGCTTATGCAACAACTGTACATTTTGAAAACAGCGCCTTCTGGTGGTAACAGAAAATACAATTTCACAATTTCCCTTATAACTTTAACAAATGTCATTGTATCATACGACGGTCAAAAAAATGAATGAAAGCCGCCATCTTGGATTGAAAAACATTTTTGCAGATTTTGGCCATTTCGCACCAATGGTATGAACGCACTTGTCATAGAGCATGGGATCACCTTGAAACTTTGTGAGGTACTGTGAACAAGTTGAGGATCCAAACATCGTTAAGTATCACGGCGAACAAGAAGAACGGTTTTGCCTGGCTTATAACTTTGCAAAAGGTCAGATCTTAACCAAACTTGTGATGATCGATGATGGGCTTTTGCTGAAGATGCCTATGCAAAAACTGTAAATTTTGAAACAGCGCCACCTGTGGTCAGAAAGTACAAGTTCACAATTTCCCTTATAACTTTAACATTGTATCAAACTCAAAATTTGGGAAAACATTCAAAACACATGGTAGATGATGCGTGCCTAATATGATGGAGTGTTGCCATTTGCAAAGTCAGATATTTGCGACAAAAAACAAACTGCTACCACTTTGCGAATACTATTCCAATCTGAACCAAACTTGCCATTTACAGTATTCTCATGCTGCTCTAATTGGGATTGTTGTATCCACTTGAAACTTGATACATGAGACCTCAGACCCGTCCGGAACATGTCTGTAAAGCAGTAATGCCAAAGTCAAATACACGGGGGGCCAAAATAAAAAAAATGGTACAGGTGGAGGGTTAAATATTTATTAAAACTTGCAATTACTGCACATATTGAACCAATACCAATACAAAAGCCTATATTGCTCTCAATCATTAAATTAATTTAAATTAAATTAAATTAAATTAAATTAAGCAAAATATAAATAAAATCAGTTGCAATATTTTCTTAAGGCTCTTTCAGTAACAAATTGAAAACATTTTTCCTTCTTCTTTTTAACAGGTAAACAGCAAAATGTTATTTTCCTTCAAAGCTCAATGGCAAGATAAATGCAAAAATGAAACAGCATGTTACAAAACAAATCAGTGTGCTGCTCTGATCCTCACCAATGTTTGTCTTTTATAATAAAATTAGAAGTTAATGCAAACTTGAAAAGTGCAAAACAGTTGCAAGTTTCATAGTGCCTTCTTAAGTTATATTCTTTCATAACGACACACTGTCTCCACACACAAGACACACAGGCTTTCCTTTTACTTCGGTGAACATTATTCTGCCTCCCACCTGTCTTGAAAACCCTGTTTTCACCGTCTACTTTTCTATTTGTCTATTTGGGGGAGAGGGAGATGAAAAATGACAGCAATGTTTAGTCCTCCACTGTGACTGTGATGCTGTTCATGAATGATGACACGGGATCGCACTCGCAGTGCATCTTGGGATTTGTAGTATTATGGTGCTGAGGGCACATAATAGTGCAAGCCGGTTTTAATAGTAATTAAAAATCATCCCGCTGGGCCAGACATAACTCATTCACGGGCCTTGATTCTGACATATGTGCTGTAAAGGATAACCTCCCTACAGGAAGTAGAACTCCCGAAACAGGAAGTCAAGTCTAACATTTTCCAATCTTCACAAAACTTGATATGTGAGTCAAAGGAACGTCCCTGAACACGTTTACGGACACACCTTTCACCAAACAGGAAGTCGGCCATTTTAAACAGGAAGTGCCATCTAACTTAGCACATGGACGCTGAAAATAGTCTAAGCTGAAAATTACTACTGCCGCAAGCGGTGAATGAACGGAAGATGAGCTAGACGTCTCGCACGGCGAGGTGGGCGCAGGGAGACCCGCGAGCCGTCAAGCTCGAACCCGTTGATTACCGCTTGTTATTATTATTATTAGGGTTCGAGCAACAAGGTTGCAAGAACCCTCTTGAAACTGGAAGGATTATTATTATTATTATTATTATTATTATTCTTATTATTCCCCCAAATGAATCGCCTTTTTGAGGCCTTTCCCATACCCCAAAACTCACCAATTTTTGTGACCGCATCAATCCTGGTGTAAATTTACGTCTGAAAAAGGTTCGGGGAATGTGCGTCGAAAATTGAATGTGGGAGGGGCCAATAAGTGCGGCGCCACCTGTCCAAATTCACCATGACCAACACAAATATCGCACATGCACGAAATTCGGTACACATGTGTAGTGGGTCAGGATGAAGAAAAAATTACATTATGACCATGATCCAAACCCAACAGGAATCCGCCATCTTGGGTTGATTGGCGATTTTTTGGCGATTTTGGCGAATTCGCAGCAATGGTATTTGAACTAACTCCTCCTAGAGTTTTCGTGCGATCACCTTCAAACTTGGTGAGGTCCCTGTGGACCAGTTGAGGAGCTCACGGTATCAAAAGTTTTTCAAATGTCACATGGCGCGCGAGATAGGGGGCGGCAAAGTTCGTGATGATTCTGATGTTTCGCATCAGAAAAACAAAACTCTTATAACTTTGCGATGGAAGGTCCGATCCAAACCAAACTTGCTATGATTGATGATGGGCCATGGCTGAAGACGTCTATGAAAAAACGGTGAAGTTTGAAAACAGCGCCTCCTTGTGGTGAAAGAAAATACACCAAAAAAAAGTTTTTTTACGATTTCGGGAATAACTTTTACACAGATAATCGTACCGCACTCAAAATTGGTGACAACAGTCAAAACACATGGTAGATGATGTGTGATCAATATGACGACGAATCGTTTAACGGTGTTGCCATGGCAACGACGCAAAGTCGGATTTTTGGGACAAAAAATCAAACTGCTACAACTTCGCGAATCCTGGTCCGATCTGAACCAAACTTGCTAGGATTGATGACAGTCCGGCCCTAAAGACGTCTATATGAAAATATTCAATTTCGAAAACAGCGCCCCCTGTTGACAGCAGACAGTATGACAGCTTGTATTTCAATTATCTCCTCCTAGAGCTTTTGTGCGATCACCTTCAAACTTGGTGAGATCAATGTGGACGAGTTGAGCATCAAAAGTTATCAAAAGCTTTTTAAAATATTGTATGGCGTACGAGATAGGGGGCGCCAAAGTTGGAGATAATAATAATTTTTCACAACAGACAATGAAACTCTTATAACTTTGCGACGGAAGGTCTGATCCCAACCAAACTTGCTATAGTTGATGATGGTTAGTTGCTGAAGACGACTGTGTTGCTGAAACGGTACATTTTGAAAACAGCGCCTCCTGGTGGTGGTAGAAAATTCTAAAAAAACAAACTGTTACAACTTTGCCAATCCTGGTCCGATCTGAACCAAACTTGCAAGGATTGATGACAGTCCGGCCCTGAACACGTCTATATGAAAATATTAATTTTCAAATACAGCGCCCCCTGGTGACAGCAGACAGAATTACATTTATAGTTTTTGATGCTGCTCCAACAGGGATTGTTGTATCCACTTGAAACTTAGTATGTGGGACCCCAGACCCTTCCTCAACATGTCCGTAAAAGGTCACCTCCCTACAGGAAGTGGAACGCCCGAAACAGGAAGTAAAGTCTTACATTGTCCGATTGACACAAAACTAGATATGTGAGTTACGGGACCTTCCCTGAACATGTTTCCAGAGACGAACAGGAAGTTGGCCATTTTAAACAGGAAGTGCCCGCTAACTTTGCAGTACGTTGTCCAATTTGCACAAAACCTTATATGTCACACCAGGGACCTGTCCTGAGCATGTCTGCAAAAGATGACCTCCCAACAGGAAGTGGAATGCCCGAAACAGGAAGTCAACTCTAAGATTGTCCGATCTGCACAAAACTTGATATGTAAGACAAGGGAACTTCCCTGAACACGTTTACGGACGCGCATTTGACCGAACAGGAAGTCGGCCATTTTAAACAGGAAGTGCCCTATAACTTTGCCATACGTTGCCGATCCCCCCCGAAATTTGGATCGACATGTGCGGGGGGGAAGCTGAAAATAACGTACTGAAAATAACTAGTACTGAAAATAACTAGTACCGCGCGCGGTGAATGAACGGGTGAGAGCGCGAGGCGCGCGGGGAGCCGTGGCACACGGCGACTCGCGCGGGTCGGCTCGAACCCGTTCAGAACCGCGCGCGGTACTAGTTATTATTATTCTTATTATTCCCCCAAATGAATCGCCTTTTTGAGGCCTTTCCCATACCCCAAAACTCACCAATTTTTGTGACCGCATCAATCCTGGTGTAAATTTACGTCTGAAAAAGGTTCAGGGAATGTGCGTCGAAAATTGAATGTGGGAGGGGCCAATAAGTGCGGCGCCACCTGTCCAAATTCACCATGACCAACACAAATATCGCACATGCACGAAATTCGGTACACATGTGTAGTGGGTCAGGATGAAGAAAAAATTACATTATGACCATGATCCAAACCCAACAGGAAATCCGCCATCTTGGGTTGATTGGCCATTTTTTGGCGATTTTGGCGAATTCGCAGCAATGGTATTTGAACTAACTCCTCCTAGAGTTTTCGTGCGATCACCTTCAAACTTGGTGAGGTCCCTGTGGACCAGTTGAGGAGCTCACGGTATCAAAAGTTTTTTCAAATGTCGCATGGCGCGCGAGATAGGGGGCGGCAAAGTTCGTGATGATTCTGATGTTTCGCATCAGAAAAACAAAACTCTTATAACTTTGCGATGGAAGGTCCGATCCAAACCAAACTTGCTATGATTGATGATGGGCCATGGCTGAAGACGTCTATGAAAAAACGGTGAAGTTTGAAAACAGCGCCTCCTTGTGGTGAAAGAAAATACACCAAAAAAAAGTTTTTTTACGATTTCGGGAATAACTTTTACACAGATAATCGTACCGCACTCAAAATTGGTGACAACAGTCAAAACACATGGTAGATGATGTGTGATCAATATGACGACAAATCGTTTAACGGTGTTGCCATGGCAACGACGCAAAGTCGGATTTTTGGGACAAAAAATCAAACTGCTACAACTTCGCAAATCCTGGTCCGATCTGAACCAAACTTGCTAGGATTGATGATAGACCAGCCCTAAAGACGTCTATATGAAAATATTCAATTTCGAAAACAGCGCCCCCTGGTGACAGCAGACAGTATGACAGCTTGTATTTCAATTATCTCCTCCTAGAGCTTTTGTGCGATCACCTTCAAACTTGGTGAGATCAATGTGGACGAGTTGAGCATCAAAAGTTATCAAAAGCTTTTTAAAATATTGTATGGCGTACGAGATAGGGGGCGCCAAAGTTGGAGATAATAATAATTTTTCACAACAGACAGTGAAACTCTTATAACTTCGTGATGGAAGGTCTGATCCCTACCAAACTTGCTATAGTTGATGATGGTTAGTTGCTGAAGACGACTGTGTTGCTGAAACGGTACATTTTGAAAACAGCGCCTCCTGGTGGTGGTAGAAAATTCTAAAAAAATAAACTGTAACAACTTTGCCAATCCTGGTCCGATCTGAACCAAAGTTGCTGGGATTGATGATAGTCCAGCCCTGAACACGTCTATATGAAAATATTAATTTTCAAATACAGCGCCCCCTGGTGACAGCAGACAGAATTACATTTATAGTTTTTGATGCTGCTCCAACAGGGATTGTTGTATCCACTTGAAACTTAGTATGTGGGACCCCAGACCCTTCCTCAACATGTCCGTAAAAGGTCACCTCCCTACAGGAAGTGGAACGCCCGAAACAGGAAGTAAAGTCTTACATTGTCCGATTGACACAAAACTAGATATGTGAGTTATGGGACCTTCCCTGAACATGTTTCCAGAGACGAACAGGGAGTTGGCCATTTTAAACAGGAAGTGCCCGCTAACTTTGCCGTACGTTGTCCAATTTGCACGAAACCTTATATGTCACACCAGGGACCTGTCCTGAGCATGTCTGCAAAAGATGACCTCCCAACAGGAAGTGGAATGCCCGAAACAGGAAGTAAACTCTAAGATTGTCCGATCTGCACAAAACTTGATATGTAAGACAAGGGAACTTCCCTGAACACGTTTACGGACGCGCATTTGACCGAACAGGAAGTCGGCCATTTTAAACAGGAAGTGCCCTATAACTTTGCCATACATTGCCGATCCCCCCCGAAATTTGGATCGACATGTGCGGGGACGCCGCTGAAAATAACTAGTACTGAAAATAACTAGTATTGAAAATAACTAGTACTGAAAATAACTAGTACTGAAAATAACTAGTACCGCGCGCGGTGAATGAACGGGTGAGAGCGCGAGGCGCGCGGGGAGCCGTGGCACACGGCGACTCGCGCGGGTCGGCTCGAACCCGTTCAGAACCGCGCGCGGTACTAGTTGTAATTAAACTGCACCACTGTTGTGAGTGAAGACAGTGTTTCAATTTAACATGTTTTCTTAATCTCTGATGACTAATCAGGATCATTTTATGAAGTAATACAGCAAGTATATGCTGACACAAACACATTTATACATAAACAAACCCTCCTAAATTAGTTAGTATGGCCATAGTGTGTCTGTCATTATACCATCTTCTCCACGAGCTACTCTCCTGTTACTCCTCTAACAGATCATGCCTCATGCTCTTCCAGACTGATTTCATGTATAAATGGCCTGACACGTGTAACCTACAGCCCAGCTAACATGCAGAAAAGGGCAATGTTCCCTGCAGCAAGAGAACACTCAATGCACCAATGCTGCCAGGTCTTGAATAGCGAAATGAACAGATTCCTTTAATTGCAGAAGCCATCTAATTGGCTCCCCGGGTGAGGCCATCACTCATGACAGACTATTTATCCTGGTCTTATCTCTGGAGAAGAGCATGACTGGATTGGGGGGGATGTGTGTAAAGGGAAAAAAAAAAAAAGAAAGGAGGGATTGTCTGCAGTGCTGCAGGGTTAGAGAAGGAGGCAGCTGTCCAAACCTCCCCCAAGCCTAATCCTTCACAGAGAGCCTCAGTTAGGGCGGAACCTCTCAAGTGACGATGAGGCAGAAGCCTTAGTCTTAAATCCATGAAAAAAAAAATTAATTGTGTCTAATGTCTGGCATTGCTGTCTGTCTCGAACGCTGTGCTTCACCCCCCCCCCCGGCTCTATCCCTTAATCCTGCACACATGCACACACTGTCATTTAAAGAGGCACATTAGAAATTGGAGAGGCAGGATGAGCTCTGCTGAGCCAAGCTTGCAAATGAGATTCTCCTTCTATTATAGCTTAACAAGATGAGTTGAGACCGTCCACGGCTACGACTCTCGGGCCGAGTGGTCGCTGTCCTTCAAGTGTGACCGTCTGCCAACCGAGCCCATGCAGTGTGAGGAGCTGAGAAGAGCTGGACACTGTAGGCGTCTGGGCCCCTTGTATTCTGTCATCATTAGCCAAGCTGCTGACATTGTTCCACTAGACATCATGGCTCTCTTACATGGCTCTCAAACCAGGGACAACGTGTCTACTCAAGTCCAGGAGATGAGAGGACCTTTACAGATGGCTCCAGTGGACTCCCACAGCTGCGTCAGCCTGCTGTAGCTGCACTGTTACTGCCATTTACCTGAGAAACGAGTCAAGCATGCGTCTCTCTTATCTGACCTTGACAACAGCAAAAAGCCCCAATCAGGGTTCCCACAAGTCCTTAAAATCCTTGAAAGTTTGTGAATTTAAAAAAATAATAAAGTAAATTACCCTATATAGACATGGACATAGACATAGCCGTGTTGTGGACACTGCACGCTATCTCTCTCCGCTGTTGACGATCTGAGCGTGCTGCAAATCAATAAAAGTGGACACCGTGGGTGAAGCAGCTCTTACAAGTTGCCCTACCATCTTAAGTTGTGTCAGCACCTCCTTGGATTTGAATGAATTGGTCCTGGAAAGTCCTTGAAAGGTCCTCGAATTTGAAGGTGTGGGAACCCTGTCCAATGAGCTTGCTCTTTATTCAATTCATTCACCATTCCTAAGTGAGAAGTCAATCCAATGACACTGTATAACAATGACAAAACACGGCATCATAGAGCTTGTCACTGGCAGGTCGCCTGCAGGGTCTTGTTATTTGAGCAGAGGAGTAAACTATAGTGTGTTGCCAGTTATTTTTTGGGACACATTTCACAAACAACTACAAACCAGCTAATTGAGGACTTCCTGTCCAAGTGGGCATGCCCCCAATGAGAAAGGTTGATTTATGGGTGAGAATAAGGTTATGGTTAAGTAAGGCATGAATGCGCCGGTATAATTGTGGAGCATTTAGCACAATAATGAAAAAAGACTTTTACTGTGGCAACTGGAAAAATGCTGATAAAAAAGAATGTGTTGCTGCAACAGATTATGACTCAAAATGGCTGCTACTGATCTATGAAACTCCATATCTGTGTTTGAACCCAGATGATGGCACATGTCATTTTTATATAGGATGCTACAAAGCTACATGCTGGTGGTGGCCATATTTCTTTTTAAATGTATTTATATATTTTTTTGCATTTTACAGATAGAATTCCAGCGTGCTGTTTTTCCTGTCAGTGCTGCCTCCTGCCGTCAGCTCGGGCGCTACTAATGTAGAAACCTCTGACCCACATATAGTCACCTCTCTCCTTTTACCCGACAGTGCAGTTCCTTCCCACATTTCCCGTTTCTCCAACCATGTCATGCCAGTGCTAACAGTCCAGTGAGGAGGACATGTTCCTTTTTCGGGGGTTGCTAATTGTGAACACTGCCAATTATATTATCTGGGGCAGCTGGCCAAGCAGGAAGTACCAAAGCCTCTGCCAAAACACTCCCCACAGAGCTCTTCACTTAACACTGAGCTGCTTCCTGTGCTGAGGAAGTCAGTATTTTAAGACAACAGCAAACTCCCACAAGATTTCAGTTTAATTTGTGCCAGGTGTGTTCGATCTTCACCTCGTCATACAATAATGCTATGTTTATTTTTAACAGGAGTAATAATAATAAAAGAAAAAAAGATTCAGCATTTCAATATCACGCGGCTCAAAATAGCCATATGACTACTGCTATGTGTCATTTTCCTCTCCAGCACTGCATGGAAATTACTTTTGGCAGCCAACAGATATGGAATGTAATGTTTTGGTGCAGCCTGTGAACGCAGCACCCCAACAGGTACGTACACCCGTCAAAGTAGAATTCTCGACTACACACCCTGTAACACACCCTGTAAGGCCACTCTCATTTTCTTGTACACAAACAATAAGGCGTGTTACAGCCTGGACAGATTGCCAGTCCACCACAGGGCCACACATAGAGACAAACCACTTTCACACTCACACCTACGGCCAATTTAGAGTGTCCAATTTACCCAAATGTGCAAGATTTTAAAACTGTCGGAGGAAACCGGAGAACTGCGGAGAAAACCCAAAGCCAAGGATGTCACACAAAACTAAAAAGAAATAGGCTTTGGGCCCTTTCAGATCTGGTATAATGATTGGAATGAAAATATGTCATGTGTTGTTTATGCCGATCGCCATTCAGATCGGTGTCCATATAAACAGTTGATCCGATCATGACTTCCTGGTTTGGTGTCTTATCCAAATAAGTTTCCCTTTTGTTACTCCTATATTTCCATACCAAAAAAAATGAGACAGATGGTGGACAGTGAGGGGACGAGCAGACACGTGCAGTGTTTGTTTACAACAGAAGCTTCTTCTTCTTCTGCCGCTACTTCTGGAGAATGATCATTTAATTTAGCGTTCATGTAAACATGATTTTTAAAAGGTCTCACTGAACGAATGTGTCTGATTTCAACGAGAGAGAGGGAGTGATAAAAGAGGCGAGCAAAGCTAATTGATATGACTCTGTTGTCACATGACACATGACTTGAAAAATAAATCATGTGACGATCTGTGTTAATGTTGTGGCAGTGACTGCAAATAAGTACCAGGTCTGAACCGGGTCTTTAAATGCAGCTGTCTGGAATGAGAGTGTGAGAATGTAATGCATATAGCCGTTTTAGCTGTCATATTATGAAGCACTGAATAGAAAATATTAATGCAGCTGTCAACGACATGTCATCGGTGCAGCACCGCGCTGTCAAAGAGATAATGAAGACACACTTGGAGAAGTTGCCTGCTAATGTGGGAGTCGTGGAGAATAATATGAAGTGGGTGATGTTGCGCTGCGGGTGCATCATGGACCTGCATGAAGAGCCTGAGACAGCTGAGAGTTTTAGCTACAGTGCTGTAAGATAAGATATCAAGAAATGTCAAATTTCACAGTAAATTGCCAAACCACGAGAATAATAATGAGGATATAATGGTTTAAATGCATACAAACTCTGGATTTTTACTTTGGAGGTTGCATCTTGTGTCTGTGCCAACAGGAGCTGACTGACAGAGAAGATAGTTTTCAGTTTTATTGTACTCTTCAATCTACACAGGCCATGTGGCAGCTTGTGTTTCACTGACCCTCTTAACATGCAAGCACTGCCTTTCAGCGTGAAGTCCATTTTCTTCCGTTTTCTGTATCAACAGTGAGTGTGTGTTTCGAGCTGCTAAGTCACAGATACTTACCCCTGCTCCTCCATCATCTCCTGAAGCTCCATACACTTGAGCTCGACCCTCCTCTTCCTCTCATGGTCTAGAATCTCTCTGTGTGGCTTCTTCACCAGGACAGGCTCTGCCTGGGCCTCCTCCTCCTCCTCTTCCTCCTCTGTACCTGGCTGCGCCTCATCGGGTGTAGCTTGTAAGACCGCGGTCGACGCAGGCGGCCCGGATCCTGTAGCTGCTGCCGCTCCTGCTCCGGGAAGAACTGGCTGGGACAGTCCATTTGCACCGTCCTTAGGGGAAGGCACCCTTGCTACATCGTACATGGTTACCGACTCTGTGGAGACACAGACAGAAAAGGATCAGCTAAGAGAAGAGAAGGCCGACATTGGAACAGCAGACTTTTCATGTTAACAATCAGTTATTTCAAATTTTCCTTCATCTTCATTTTAGAAGATTTTGATAGCCAATGATGTATTATGGTGGCGAGAGGGAGTTCTTTTTTTTTTTTATCAGCCACAATGAAAAATTCTGATTCAATTCACATTCAGGAGTAAAAAAGTCTTGACTTTCTCATGAACCTGTAATGCAAATGTTTGGCTTTGCAACTCTGCCAATGTGGGCCAATGACAGCAATGCTCATGCATTCATGCATTTAAGCAAAAAAGCAACATGGATTCACCATCAACCATTCAAACTCATGCTGCGTGGCCACATATCAAGGAGCACATACTGAAGTGACACAAGTTCAAAAATGTGAATTCCCACAAAGGACTCTTCCAATCTAACACTTGAAGCTGTCAACCAAAGGACCATGAATGCTTTTATTTGTTCTCGACTTTCCCGACCTCTCTGTTTCTGGCTCGTTTACCCACGAAATGATGAAGTGGTCATTTCTGCTATAAAAAAAAAGTCACGGTACAAGTGCTGCATGGCCCGGGATCTGATGAAGATGGATCGTCCTGTTAAGACCAGTATAGAACATGTAGAGAGAGTGGGGAGACCTTCAGGTGCCCACGAGACTTGACCGACCAGCCCCTCACCATCAGTCCCTCCTCAGCAACTAATGGCTTCATTTTTCAGAGAGGAGCCCAGCTGTGGCAATTCATCACTGTCACACGTGGAGATGGAACGACACCGAGGCTGGATGGAACAAATCTCCGCAGCTCCATATACATCTCCTGACTTATCTCATCAAAGTGAGAGTGAAAGCAGCTCGACTTGGCTCTCTATTTGAGCTGGTTCTGAGAGTCTCTGAGTGGTTATTAGGGATGTGCTTGTTTTTGAGGTGCTGCGAGCTGGTAAACGAGCCGTGGATGTGTGCGCAGCGACATGGCTCTCGGCTGACGGAACAGGTGGTGGGACAGCAGGGGGGTGTTCTCGCTGAATCCATTACACAGAAAATCAGCACTTGATATTCCATGACAGCCATCGCTCATCTGCACACACTTGGCTGTAGAAGATTCTGTGGAGAAAGGCTCTCATCTATCAAACGTCGGTAGACAGGAACAGTGTAAAGGGCCGATGTGCGAGCCGAGGGGAAAGTCAACATGTTTGCCTAAACCAGGTGGAAGCAGCCATCTTTAACTACACGACAGGACAACAATACTGAATATGAAAAGAGAAATAAAAGAATCCAAGAACACACCAGTCAACCAGACTTCACAGTATTAAAATATCCATCTGTGCAATCATGTCTAAGCTCATTTACCACTCATACATCTCAGATATTGGATAAGTACGACAAAAAAAAAACATGCTGCCATTAATGTAGTGGCATCTCCTCGAAATGCCAGGCACTATGCACTTTAAACATATCACCGCTTTAAAATAACAATCCAAGCCTGATTGGAGACATGTACATGGAACCCTTTTGAAAATCACACAAGAAAAGACCAATCAATTTTGTATTATTTATTTATTTATTATTGTAGTACTGCGAATAAAAATAAAAATCAATCTATCTAAACTGAAAAAAAAAATCATTTTATCTTCAGTAGAGATGGGGAATAACAAGTGTTTTTTTTGTTGTTGCACTGTAAACTAGTGCAGAATGCTGAGGAACTTATATAACACTGTCTCATTTCTCTTTTCTAAGTTCACTATTCGTAATATTCTTCATGTTTATTTAACCTATGCACTTTGGCCAGTGACTTTTAAAGCATGAGCTAGCCTGAATGTTTTGGTCAGAGGGCAGGACTGTGGTTCTGCTCGTTTGTGCTGGACATCATGTCTTGACCACTTGGTCACTTCATGCAGCAAAACCCCATTTTTTTTTAGTAAAAATGGACCCTCCCCTTCCTGTCCAGGCCTTAACTGTATGTGTGGAGTTTGCATGTTCTCCCTGTGTTTGCGTAGGTTTCCTCCCACATGTCCAAAAACATGCAGAAGTTAATTGGACACTCTAAATTGACCTGTCGCCTTATGTGAAAGCCCCTCGACCCTCATGTGGAAGTAGACAATGGATGGACCCTCCCATCGCAAATGAGATTATCCATAATACCAGATGTGGGGCATCAGAAGCCATAGGCCATGTGCCAATCTGTGTTAAAGTGCTGCCGTAAAGAAATCCAGTCATCTCATTACACTAATTTATCGTTCCACAGTCAATCTTTTTAATTGCCAGGCATGGGGCAGGGCACACAAAAACCTGCTCTCTTTCAAGTTAAAACAACTAAATCATTTAATTGTGAAATTGAGAACAAAAAATATAAAAAAAAAAATCAGAGCACAAAGAGAGACTTGTCAGCGGGCTGATAAGGACGCTGAGCACCCAGTTAATTGAGCAAGAGTCCTCCACAGGGACTGAAGGTTATCTGCTATAATAACGGCGGCACCAGCCTCGTCTGCAATTATCTTGAGGGTGTTATAAGACCGTCATGTGCTGATGAACACCGTTGTTAAGTGTCATCATCAGTTATTTTAAATCACAAACAGATCATTTGATAATTAATATTCAATATTCAATTTCATAGCAACGACACTGATTGCTGCCAGAGAGAAAAGAGCCATTAGCTTCACGGCCTCTCTCCACAGACTAACAGGAGATTGTTCCTGTTGTCTGTTTCTAACCTTTGCCCGTGGTTTCCTGCACTGTCGGCTTGATTGGATGCTGCTGCTGCAGAAGTGTCTGCTGTGTTGGCTCTGGAGTCTTCTGCTGACATCACATTCTATACAGCAAAACAAGCCTGCAGTGTGAAATGACAGCCAGTAGATGTGCCCCAGTGCCCCGACACAGAAAAACCAGTATCACGGCCCCTCGTTTGCACCGTTATGTTGTGGTTGTACTATGGGAAAAAAAAAATCTCATTAGCAGGCTTATGTTGCATTAGGCTAATGGGACATTGCACAGAGGCTTGAACCACATCGTCATTAATGTGACTTTTTAAATTTGGTCGGCAGTTGGCATCGACACGTATACGATTAATGTTATCACAAACTGTTATTGATCACTATATTGATGAGGAGACAATTAAGCGATGATGCACTCGGACTGTGTCACTACTTGTGTATTTTATCTGCACATATGGATTAGCTGCATCAGGGGTGGTAGAAAATATGTTTTCGTGAATGTGATAACATAAACATAGAGGAGCGTGTGTTTTTTCCTTAAAAAGCAAGGCCCACTCAGTACATAGCATACGTATGGATGGCCATCTGCACATTCAGTCTTGTAAACATGCAAACACAGCAGATAAATGCACTACAGGAGAGTCTGCACGTTGAATGTGTGAGTTTTTCATTCAAATATACATATTCTTTGCTGTTGTAAATCTATAGTAGATACCATAGATTGCAACTTGCATTTGTAAGCAGAAAAAAAAACCATCCAACATTGATTTCATCTGTAATGCTGATATAACATCAACATGGAAGGCAAAAAATGTCTCTGAAGCTCTGTAAAAATCCAGCTTTGTAGCAAGAATACAATTTATTGCTGTCCTATTTCAAATTAAAATCTATAATGCATTTAATTGCAATTAAAGTGGGAAAACCACAGAAGTACAACAGGACGCAGCATGCTAGGCTTGTTTAGTCAGATTCTATTTCACCTGCTACACTGGAAAGAAAATAAGCAGAAACTTGGCACTGGTCTCCTTGGGTCCCGTGTTACTAAAAGGCAGCTCTCTTCCTCTCTACCCCTGTGCCCCTCTCTCACAGCACAGCAGGTCACTCTGTTTTCACAGCCACAAAGGCTGCAATGATTGGATCTCACTCAGTGGTGGCTGCACCTCATCTGTGATTGAAGGGTGGCAATAACTGGGGGCCTGACCTTCACTGAGATTGGCAGAAGCTGAAAAACATGTCCTGGGTGGCTTTCTTTCAGCGTTTTCTTTCTCCCTTTATATAAAGAGAAATCGTCTGTGTCAAGGTGGGTGTTCTAGATATATGCTGTGTGCACATTTCAGTAAGTCCTGACTACAGTTCTCTGTTTGCCTTCTTTCCTCTGCTTTTCATCACACCTTTCCTACAAAATAATCTGGCCCTTGGCTGGAAGCTCATGTTGTGTTTTTTTAGCACTTTGGCAACCAGGGCGTGTTTAGTTCTACCAAGGTCAGCTGTCTCCATTCCAGACACGTTCGATTGCCGCTCGGTGCTGGGAAACAAGCAGCCGCGACTGTTTTTCTTTTCTTTTTGTTAAATGCAGTTGGATGAAAGGTGCATACAAAATCAGCAGCAAAGATCACAGGAAAGGGAACAGGGATGGAATTGTTTCATGCTAAAACGATGAGTTTTAAATACAAACAAATGTCAAATGAGTCCACAGAGTGCTGATTAAACTCCACACTTACATCTTGTGTCGCCCGGAGACGTTGTGATTGGTTTTAAGTCAAGCCAAAAGGAAGCAATAGGAACATTGTGCTAATAAAGTAAGACAACTGCAAACGGGTATGACTGAAAGCATAAAGGTGCTTCAGAAATTCACTTTCTCAAAACTCAAAAAAACGTTCAATGACCTGTTTTCTGATGAAGGGTACAGCACACAAATAATGTGACATCATTTCTGTCCATGAAGACCAAACAGAGGCAGAATAATAACACCAACATTAACGTTAAACAAAACAATAAAAGTTACTCACAGCAGCTTTAATCTCCCAGCCCAGTCAGTCTTTCATCCATTCATAAAAATGACCACATGATTTGCTTCCACCCTCATACTGGAGGAGCAATGAATTGGACTTCCACCTCACAGTAATAATGCACTATGACTCTGTACAGCAACAGGAATATATATCCAAGCCTTCCTTGTGGCTGTCTGAGAGAGGATAAAAACGAGCTGCACTAGTTTGTGCCACAACCCCGCGGAGAGTCTTGGCCATAGTCCATCACTGCCAGGTCCCAGAGACAGAGGCTGAATTAGGGAACCTCTTGCTTCACCAAGGCGTCATTAAGCAGTGCGACGCTCACCGTCTTCATGTATGCAATGTTTATTTCTATAGCCCTTTAGAACAAAGTGCTTTAGAAAATAAAAGCATTACAATTTAAAACATACAAGTATTATAACAATAAAAAAGAATAAAACTGTCACCACGCAACTGGGTATTAGCCCTTTAACACTGAGTGTATTGCATATGACATGTTTGCGCAAGCGCAGTTTGCATTACCGTAGTTATGTGACAATTTGTGCTATCGGAAAAATTGTAGCAGTTTCTGAAAGCTGAAAAGTTGCAAGTAAAAGCCGACATGCGGTTGTTACAGTCATTTTACTTGCACTGTTGCAGGAAGCTGGCAAAGCAGCGTCAGGACTTGGAGAAACACCTTTACATGTACATTTGTTTTTGCACATTGAGACAAAAACTCAAACAAATGTTATTTTAAACTACAGTGTTTTTTTTTTTAATATAAACAAAAAACACCACTGTTTATATGTAGACGTCAAGCATGAGCTGGTTGGACGAGCACAAATCTCTGCCGTGCTTGTGAACAGTTAAACTTTCTGTTAAATACACTGGGGCGAGGCCATTAAGGGCTTTAAAAACAAACATTACAAGTTTGAAATCAATTCTAAAACACACAGGTAGCCAGTGGAGAGAATAAAGTAAAGTAAAGTGACGTGCTTCCGTCTAGTTGAGTTGCATGTAATTCCTTATTCACTGCAATGCGTCGAAGCTCTGAGGTTTCTGTACATGCAATTTCACAAATCTCAATGGGACCCAATTAAGCACGACAACAGAAACTGATTGAAATTGAGATGTTGGTGTGTTTTCAACAAGCAGCTGTTCTGAATTTGGTGAATTCATGCCCCGGAACAGGCCACCATTCAGCTGAATTTTCAAAAGAAACATGAGATTGGACCGAGAATGCGTTTCTGTAAAGCACTTCACTTACTTTCCTGTTGGTGCTTTGGGAGCTGCGGCACAGAGCCAAATAAGAGCGCAGCTTCCAGTGTGGTTGAGAGAGATTTCTACTCTATCAAGGAAAAAAGAGAGCAGGGAAATACTGCAAGGGCCTGGTTGATACTTGCTTGGTCAAAAATTTAAGCAAAATCTTTTAGAGAACTGGGACTCTCTCAAGAGGTAAAACCTACACTGTCAGATGTGGAGTTACTGGCTAGAACCACTCAGTTCATCATTTAGAAGGTAATAAAATGGGGCGATAACTCACATCCTGAGTTCCACATCCACATCCACATCCACATCATCATCTGACTGAGTGTGGTTATGAGAGAAATACAGATTTAATCTGAGACGGCGGCAGAAAAGGCTTTTCCTAGTGGAGAAACATCAGAGGGAGCCTCCGACAGAGTGTGACAGAAGTAAACCACCGCTGTCCCATTTTCAACACAGAACAAATTCTGTGCATCACCACAGAGGACGACTCTCAGTAAAGCCTCGTTCTCATTCATACCTGAGATTCTTTGCAACCTGAGTGAACCCACTAAAGAAATTAACAACACAAATGGATAATTGCTATGCTAATTGCCAGAGGATGAATGTGCAGAAATGATGCAAAAGTGGGTCTTGTGTTCTCCACTGATGCTGATCGAAGCTAAAGCCAATTAAAACCTGTGTGCACTGCAAAAATCATTTGACCCAGAAGTCAAAGCAGATTAAACAAATTCCCACTGGTAAAAATGCATTTAAACCTATGATTTAAAAGGTTTTTTTTTTTGACACGTGGCAATGACGTATAAGAGACACTGACATCTGGGTCTGTCCTGGCTCACAGTCACAGTCGACCTCAGAAGAGGGGTTTTTAAAGTTTGACCCGTCAACAGTGCCTTTTTGAATCTCTCCTTCAGCAGGTTTGCGTTTCCCCCAGCTGACTTTAAAGCACAGCTATGCTGTCAGAGCAGAAACTCATAAACTCCACTGTGTTGCCATGTGCTGGGTCTCTGGGGGAAGATGATCAGCACAGCTTCTGATGTGATTAGAGGGGGTCACTGGCAGGGGAGCGATGGGCACAAGTCTGTATGTCTGAGTTGCCGCCGGTGCCCCCATGTCAGTTCACTGCACACTGCACTATATCTACTCAGCCGAAAACATGGAGCAAATTGTAGGGCATAATATAGGACATTCAGAATGGACATTTAGAAATTCAAGTGCTATATTGTCTCTATTATGTCAAATTAAGCATGGAAACTTTCATGGCAGATTGGGTAGATGATGTTTTACATTTGTGTGTATTTCTGTGTATAACTATGCTGCTTTTGTTGTTTACTGTGTACAAGACGAGTACATTTGAACACAACCCCATCATGTACTGTTATATGACCTGTTAACCTTAATAAAATTTAAGCTCCAAGTTCGGAAAGTTATGTACACAACTTCTAATGTCATAATAATGAGTTCATGAGTTCCACTTGAACACATTAGACAGCAAGTAATGAGCTGTATAGTAGCAGCAAAAAGTAGTTATTTTTTATTTCCAAAGAAACCCCTCTCCTTGGATGGATATAGAAGTAATTTAATGCATCCATAGTGTTACAAGTACACATACATATAAAGTACATGTCTATTTTATTGCTGGTGCAGTATATAAGCATTCATTTAAGGTTAGCATTTTAATTTCGTAAACTAAACAGAAATGTTACCAGTATACCATCATGTCTTCGTACTGAAAACCATCTTGTAAATGCAGGTGACCATCAACACACCACAGAGGAACATCACTTTAAACTCAGGCAGTTTGCGAGATAATTTTAATCTTTGATAACTTTCACCTCAACATGCGTTTGAGAAATGATGCCCTGGTACTGGGGTCTCAGCATACTGCAGATAAAAAAAGACAACCATGTGTTACAAAAGAAGAAGAAAAGTAGTGTACAAAAGAACTGTAGCCTGTATATTAAACAGTACACACCTTATGTTTGCTCTAAAAAGCCATACTGCACATGGTGTCTCTATAAAACTTCAAGCCTAGCCTTCTGCATACACACAAATCTACCACACAGCCACTTTAATTAGAGAAACTCACCCTGTTGTCCCTGAAGTACAGTTTACCTTAAAGTGAGCTGCTCTCATTAAAGATTTAGTCGGAGTTTTCCACTAAATACAAGGTCAACTTAAACCTCCTTTCATATTAGAATACTAAAATGTTTATATCCAAATTAACCCAGTAAAAGGTAATACCATTCCCAACAACAACAACAACAACAACAACTTCATAACTCTTACTCTTTTGCATATTTTATTCTAGTCTCTCATTAATAAATTATTTAGATGATCTGATTGATGGATGAAGTACAATTTACTGAGCGAAGTTTTTAATTGTTTTAAATAAAGGTATAAATTGCAAAAAGAGTAGAAGAAATGATTGTTCACGCACTGGAGCCAAAACCTGCATATGCACCGTCATTTTTGAGCAGTGAGACAAAAATACCACGATTTTTTTCATGATATCATTTCAGTAGAGTCCATATGGAGAGATTTAATGGACTCAGCCTCCATCAAGTGTTCTTCCTCACTCAGCAGATACATCAGGTTTCATCAGCTGCATTGTTTGTCTTATGCTACTTGAAGATTCAAAGCTGTTTTAGCCAGCAAAGCAGGTTTTCTGATACTATAGCACCCCAGTGTGCTGCTGAGGAAAACCTATAGCTGCAACATAATATGATATGCAGTATATGGTGCTGAGAACGTCTTTCTAAACCAAGTTTGGAGTCTTATTGAATTTTGTAAAAAAAAAAGAAAAAAAAAAAGAAGAAGCATAAGGAACTGAAGCAATAAATGACTTCCGTTTTGCGGAAGCACGAGTCACGGAGGATAAAATGATACAAAATGATTTTATGTGACGCATATACAGTAAGAGGAGACGGTGGAATTGAATGTTGATGACCTCCCTCTCAAAGAATAGAAATTAGTTTCTTAAACTTTCTCTAAGGTCATCAGGAGATCAACCAGCCTCGTGCTCTCTCTCCGTCTCAATCAATATCCATTATAGAATTCATCAAATGTCCAGAAGACAAGCTCAGTCTAAATTGGCTCATCACTGAACCAGCAAGTGCTTCTGACAGTTTCTGATGTCTTCATGCAAATCTTTATGAATCATTATAAATTTCAAACATTTTTTTGAGTTGAAGTGATTCACTAGCAGATGGAGCCACAATGTCCCAGAAAAATCCATCAGCTACAATTATCCATCCAAAAGTATTAAAAAATGGAGATGATTTATCTCCATGTTATCCAGATGATAACGATCAAAATGAACCACAACTTCTGGATTGACAGAATTGGATTTTGAAAGAGGCAAGCATGTTGGAGCACTTCAATTTCATAGTCTGTTTCAATCAATAATAAAAAAAAATCTAATTTAAAAATTTAGGAGCACCAGAGTGCACTGCGTCTATAGGAAGCCTTCAAAGTGGAAGAGGTTTCTCCTCACAGGAACTCTGGGGAGTCATCAGAGGTACTGTAAACTTTATAGCCCAGAAGATAGGTTTTCAAACATCAAAAAACGAAGAAAAGGCACTGTGTGAGGAAAGAGAAAGAAAGTCAAGCGCTTTCAAACTCTGCCATTTCTATCTAAAATTGCTCTCCTGGGAGTAAAATCCATTTCCAATTTGAACGTACAGAACATACACCGTCTATCTGCTTAAAAAACATAGAGAAAGATCCTCCATATAAATTCTAAACCTGTCTGAGGATCATTAGGGTTTCCTTCAGCATCAAAGCAAACACACATTTTTACTTGTTTTTCATGCTGATAATATCGATGTATTACTTAGTATCGTTGTTTTAATAAACCTGAGGACCAACAGTCTTCTGGGTGCATTAAAGTGGGTTGATATATTAGAAAATCATAATATTTCATTGATACAGCATCAATTCTCTGAAGTGCTGTATCAATATGGGAATATTCTTCACAGTGGTTTTCTGACAGTGAGTAAAAATGTACTGCCAGACTCTTGCCAGTACATAGCCACAGTGCAGTTGTGTTGATTTCTTTCTAAAGGGTGGCCTTCAGTGTCTTCCTTACAGGGATCCCATGGGTCCTTGAAATCCTGAAAGATTCTGAATTGGATAAAAATAAAATTTCAAGTGTCTGAAAATCACCCTATATAGACATGGGTTATTGAAAGTGCTTAAATTTTGAGCAAGACAGAAGTTAAGTCAATATTTATGTAATTGTCTCCCGCCCTAGTTTGTTACGACAGCGCCACCTACTGATTCATGCGCCCTGCACTGCTTTTCGTACGTAGACTGAGCCTACGCAGAACAAACGTCAAAGTCGTAATTGCTAGCTGTGTTGTGGACACTGTACACTGCTAGGTTAGGTGTTTGTTTTACCTGCACTCAGGTATAAATTACCACCAGGTTCTTCCATAGTGTCTGAAATGATATCAGGGATTTATTTACTTACTTATTTTCCATATCCATCAAACAAATCCAGAACGAAACTTAAATCCGAGCACAGTAGAAAGCTGTTGGTGTTGCCCTCCTATCTTAACCTGTGTCAGCACATTCAGTCCTTGGATTTGAAGGATCCCGGAAAGTCCTTGAATTTGATGTCAACCAAGGTGTGGGGACCCTGTGACCAAGTACACTGCAAGGTTTAAGAATCACAAACCTGCAGTGCAGAATTCTGATCAAACTCTTCAGTACAGCATGCCTTAAAGACATCAGATAACATGGTAATGACATGGATAAAATCGGTCTGTTATCCAGTTAACAAGCTGCTCAAAGAGAGATTTGTGTGAATGGAGTACTTGCCGGCAGCAATCTGAAGCCAATCTCCACATTGCTGCACAGAAATTAGGCTATGCTCTTTTCTATACCTTCCACTGCCACTGCTGCTGCTGCTGCTTTTTAATTGACACAGAATTCTCGAGAGCAGAGCGATCAGCTTCCTGATACCAAGTGATGCCTGTCAGTTAGTAGCCGCTGTTCATTCCCTTACTGAAATCACCGCTGGACTACGGGGACATCACTCCGGGAACTCTCTGCACAGAGCACCTTCACTTCTGCCGGCACAGCACCCACTTTTAATCCCACATAACAACAACAACAACAACAAGAAATCCCAAACTTTCAGACTATGTTGCTTCTCATTCCCCACAGGAATAAAACTTGTCAGCACTACAGTGAGGTACTGTTACTTGTTTGCTCCGTGCAGCCAAAGGGTTGATTGTTTGCTACCTCCACCTTTCCAGGATCACGATCACCAACAGCCAGCAGCTCTTGACTGTCATCACACAGTTTTATGCATTAACAAAAATAAATCACACAGGCTGATGAGTCATGAGCTCAAACCACTGCTTAATTACACAGGGGACTGGGGCTCTTTGTCACTTAGCTTCAGGCCAATGAACCAAATGATTTTTGTATTAGTTCCCCGCCAGCTAACATCCCATTTTGTTTATTTCAGTTCACGTGTTCCAAACCAAAATGTCTCTACCTGATTAGTGAAAAACTGACAAACACGACACCTCTCATTTTATCAGTGCAAAATCAGCGGCTGGAGGTCAAGTGATGTAATCAGTCAGGTCAGGTCATTTTCTACTGATAAAAAAACCCAAAACACTTTTATTACCTCCAGCAAAGTGGCTTTGTTTTTGTGTGTGTTCGTCTGTGAGCAGTGTAGCTCAAAAAGTAAAAAAGAGATTTTCACCAAACTACAAGGAGGAAACTAACTATATTTTGGTGGTGATAGGAGGTTTTCTCTTTAGTTGCCCTGATAACGAACAGTTTGACAGTTCCTGAATTCTTTCAAATGTCTAATTCTTGTACTGTGCAGCATTTTGTAACTGTGGCGCCATATAAATAAGCAGGGGAGTAAATGTACACAACTGAGTCTATATTGAATTTATGATGCATTACTTATGTTTAGGTTCAAAGTTTTTCAAACGGCACTTTCCTTACACAGAGTTTGTACAGTGCATCACTGAGAATGCAATAACTCCTTGTAAACACAGCCATTAAAAGCAGTTTGTGAATATGAGCTGCAATTAGAGTTAATTCACTCAAACGGTGAGGAGGCAGTCAGTCGACTTCATCTTGCTTTTATACAGTGTCAGAGTGCTTTTGCTCGGTACATTCTATTCAAAAAACACAAGTTATAGTTTCAATGGTTACTGCATAATATGTAGTAATCAATTATGCTTGTATACATTGTGAGAATGCATTATTTCCATTGTGTTTTTCCTGCAAAAGCACGTCAAAATGGCTACAGCACAAAAAGCCTATTTAATTAATATAACCATGCTGAAAACCGTAATGTATTGGACAAATTAAAATTTTGACCGGATGATTGAACCAAGAATGTTTGCACCAAACTTGCTGGCGTACGGTCCGGTCTTGAATAGTGTTGCAAATGTTGTGTATTTTCCTCCAGCAGGGGTGGGCCATGACCCGTGGAAGAACACATTAATATTTTGGAAGTGGATCTCCTCTTTCTTTATAAAATAGAATAGAATTGTTGGTGGAGGCCAGGGAACACATTTCGCCCCTTGCCCCTGATTTGACAGCAGGCAAAATCCAGTTCCTTTCACAACAGCAAAACTGTAATACTCCCATCTGCTGCTGGAGTTAAACATATGACTCCACATTGAACGGAGCCAATTATGCATTTCAGTCCTTATTAAATCTGGCATGTTGACTGACAGGCTATATTCTTATTTATAGCTACAGACACATGAGCCAAATCCATATGTCCCACTGCCATTGAATGAGATGCTTCCTTGGCCCGCTGACATATTCAGACTAAATAAAATGCTTTTATTTAGTTATATTTTCGTGTCTTTTGTAGTTTAATGTCAGGGCTTTTCTCAAAAACAGACAGGAATATAACTGTCAACAACTCTTTTGACATTTCCATGCTGGAGTTCTCAGCAGCAAAAAAAAAAGACAGGCAGTCACGAACAAAATGGCTCACATAGGTTGTTAAGGATATTAAAAATCATCGCACCACATGCAAAACACCCCCCCCCCACCCCACACACACACACACACTTAATTTCACAGCCTTGTTGTGTTTATACTCACAATTGAATTGTGCAAACTATTACTTTGTAAGAGGAAAGGATTTTGCACTGGATTTAAACAACTATCCTCAATCAAATTACAAGTTTGAAGCTTATTTGTACTGATGCTGGTTAATGTGTGGTGGATTACTGGTTTTGCAGCTGTATTCATGGTGATAAACAGGCCAAGCCACTGTACAATAATCAACCTACTGTATTTAAAGCATTGCATGCACTTAACACATTTTATTTTGTGTGTTTGCTTCAGTCCACTTAGGTTATTACAGCTGGGAAGCACATTCTGGCAACACAGATCAGCACAACTGTCACATCATTGTCACCGACCGAAAACTAAAGCAAAGCCGCCTTCTTCCGCTTAATAAATATCGTCCGCCTCCGTCCATCACTCTCCTTCTCTGCTGCTGAAACCCTGATTCATGCATTCATTACTTCCAAAATCGACTACTGCAACAGCAATCCTCTGTGGTTTACCAGCAAAGCTCCTCCATAAACTTCAAAATGTCCAGAACACAACCTTCTCACTCACTCCCACTACAGAGCTCACATCGCCTGCACTGGCTTCCCATCTCAGAAAGCATCCAGTTCAAAGTCCTTCTCCTCACCTTCAAAAGCTCTCCATAACCAGCCCCCTCACAGAACTGCTCCACCCCGACACACCATCCCACAACCTCCGGTCCTCAGACTTCAACCTGCTACAGTCACCACCCAGGACCCAAGCACAAAGCCTGGAAGACAGAGCCTTCTCTGCTGCAGCCCACTCCCTCTGGAACTCACTTCCCCAACCCATCCATGACTGTTCTGACCTGTCCTCATTTAAAAAACTCCACAAAACTCACCTTTTAAAGATGGCTTTTAATGTTTCATGTGGTTTTTTTTTGTCTTTTTGTTCACTTTTTAAAATACTCTTACCCATACTTGTATGTATTATTATTCTAATATATAATAATTTTATTAAATGCTATAGTTCAGTGGTCAACAACTGGCAGACCACCGTAGAGGAATTAAAATTATTATTTTATTTATTTATCTATTTTTTTTTTAACTGTTCACAATTTTTCCACAAACTTGACAAGGTCATGCAAAACTCAGAGCCATTATTCTGAAAAAAAAAAAAAAAATCAAAGTCAAAGAGCAGTTTTAAGTCACTCGTAACAGGCAAAAAGTTTGTTTTTTTATACTAACACATCTCTTAAATGTGTCCTTTTTATTCAATATTGAATAGATTAGAAGAAAAAAACAAAACAGATTTTGTTGCTTGGAAAAATATTGCCCTAGGCCAAATTTACTTGCTGTCTGTGCCTTTTTAAAATACGTCATTTTGAACCACTCATATCAAACTGACTAATACTGCATAGTCAGTCATATCAAAATATAAGTATGATGAACAGCAATGATCAACTAATACGAACATGGCTCCACATCTGGAGCTTAAAATAGCCCTTGTCAAAAGTGCTTCACTGATCGTCGGAAAGAAACTGTGACGATGACAATCGATAGCTTCAGAGAAGTGAGAGCAGCCGAACGAGTGAACAAAGAATGAAACGCATTCACTGTAGTAGTTGTTACTACAATGGCAATAATTACACTTTGTGTGTTCTGCTCACTATTGATTTATACAGTGTGCTATTCTAAAGCACTGGTCGCTATGGTAATAAAATCAAACATTTTAAGACGTAATGTCAGCCGAGCACAAGAAGAGGAAATCAGGTCGTCTTTGGAAACCTTTTCTCAGGAAAATCTTTCGGCGTGATCATAAAGGTGGGGATTGTTTTAACATTATATTGTTGTTATACAGTTGCAATTGTAAATATTGCAACTGAAAAAAAATACAAATAATAGAATTTCAACATGCAGTAAATTCTAAAACTGCCAGACATTGAACGTTATTCTGGGAAAAATGGGCAAAAGCACTTAAAATAAGCAAGAATGTCCAGATGGACATTTTGATGCTTCGGTGTTAAAGGGTTAAGTGTTGCTGAAGGAGTTGGAAAAAAGGAAAATAGACAATGCCACTGAATGAATGAAACAGTAAGAAGAGTATTCATGTTTTCATTGCTCAAACTTAACCCCAGTATACACTGAACCATAAGATTAAAGAAGTCAGGGCTCCTATACAATGATCCCATGTTCTATGGTGAGAGAGTTTAAGAGGTGACACGTCACAGTCTTGCGATGAAACATTTTCTGACGTCTGAAACCTAGGATGACCGTCTCATTGTGCATTTGCTGTTACATGTTTTCTCCTATGCCTCACTGTACAGTCTACATACATCATACTTTATGTTGAACCAACATATTCCTCCATGCCCTACAGTGCGATTTGGAATAAACAGTCTATGGGAGGCGTAACGTGTGGAGAGACAGGCCAATAAAGTGGACAATGTACAACAAGTCACAGCTGAGGACGCAACAACAGCGTGACATCTGGAAAATCTCTGTTCGACTTGTACTAAGATTGAACTGATGCCTGTGTCCAACAAGTTAACTTGTATTTTTTTGAGCTGAAAAAACTTTTTAAACTGCATTTTTTCCAGCAGCTGGTTTCCAATCATTTTCATGAATCAATCATTCATAAATGTAATTTTTATTATTGTTAAGTATTGTATTTAATATGTATTTAACACTGAGGCCATTCCATGGCACAGGCGTGAGGGAAAACAAGGCACAAGGCAAGCGGTTACAGACAGACAGATGTTTTTTTTTCCAATTATGAATTTTTCTAGGTTTTTTTCAATGCATCTAAGAATGAATTTGTTCCCAAACTCCCCCGTGTTCCACAAAAACACATCTCTGAAGATGATGATCCAGATTATGTTTCCTAAAAGATAAATGAGCTCCTGCAGTTGAGCTGTATAAAAACACAATTTCGAGGGGAGTGGTGGGTTGGGTGCTGACTGCACTAAGGACACATGCGGGCCTTGAAAAATCAATAGCACGAATGACGAATCACCAAACTATTCCTCTTTTGTTATTAACCACTTTCATCGCAACCCACCATGAATAGATAAGTTCATTTCTCAAAAATGCAAGGGTTGCCATTCCTACGGCACCTCAGGTGAATTACAATAGCAGGGCTTCTGCCTGAGTGCGTCTCCAAGGAAACCCTGACATTCCATCTCAAATTAATTTGGACAGTAGCACATCTATAAATTGAGCACACAGCAGAGGGAGGTTTCATTCTGTCCTCAGGGGGAAGGGGGGGAAAAAGACACAGGGCAAAATGTCAGTTCATTTAATAGTGCTCTGCAGTCTGTGCCTCCTGGAATCATCAGGCAGTTGTTTGAATGTAACAGAAATAGTCATTTATATGATTGTGGCTCTTTTTTTTGATGGTGAAGGTGAAGATACTCTCCTGTCGTACCAGTGGTTATCTTCTCTATTTGCAGTCTGTGTGAATAAGCGTCTGTGCATCAGCCCGACTCTTATAATAGAGACAGGATGAAATCTGTCCATTGAAATGCTACGGAGACGACCAGCTCGTTTCTTATGGCGTGAAGGTTTCTATTTCACAGCTGGCTGCTTGTTGGACGTGTTTATCTATGAGAATAAACAGAGGCGTCGTATGCATGCGCGTGTTCCAGTTAGAGATGTCAGCTGGTAATATCTACATCCGCGTCCTGACACTGAGTGTAGAGAAATCGTGTCACAGTGGTGAGGGTCTGCAGTGACTCGGGATGGCACCACACCATTGTTTTTGTGTCCAATACGATATCAATACCACAATCATAGATTTTGACCAATACCATTATCAGTCCAATATCGTCTTTTATCCATTTTCAACCACTTGTTAAGTGCTGTTAGCTCTTACTCACGTGATGGTGGTGGCAAAAGTAAACAAGTTTTCAAATCATAATCCCAATCCCAACGGCAAAGGCTGCAATATAATGGTTTTGATTTCTTTTTAATTATTATTCTTTGTTCTACACCAGTTAAAAATGCCATAGATATGTCATAGATAATTTATATTTTCTGGTCTCATCCTTGCATTGGAGTAGAGGAGTTCATATTTTTAAAGGGGCGCAGCGATAAGTCGTCGTTGTCAAGAGAAATGGATGACAAAATGAGTTTCTCACACACATACTGATACCATTTCAACATGCTGTGACTACTATTGCAGCCCTAATATTTAGATTTTGGAGTGTGCTCCATTACATTTAATACGCTGCAAACATTGAACTGAAGCTTGACACTATGTTATGAATCATCTACTGTAGACCATATGGTTCTCAAATTGTGGTACATGTACCATCAGTGACACAGACGCTATACCTCTGCTGGTACTTGGAGGAAAATCAAAAATCCTGTTCTACTGTATATCAGGGTATATGACTGGAGCCGAGGAAGTTTGCGTGCATAGAAAATGAAACAAATAAACGCAAAATTCACCTTATCACCTTTGCCCCATCGTAATCTAACGTCACTAAACCAATGTGTGAAATATATGTGAGGAAGAGGAGGAGGAGAGAGCGTTATCTTACTGGGAATAAATCTTCCTCCAAGAAAAGTCCGTAGCTGATTTGTTGCTATGATTTTAGGCATATTAACACCGCTGTATTTTAACGTTGGTGATATCGGCATCATTTCGAGAGCTCAATATTGTCTCAGTCGATACTTGGTATAAAAAAAGTTTGAGAACCACTGATCAAGATCCTTCAATTTGCCCGCGACAGGTCAATTTTCTGCCCCAAGAGTCAAAATAAAACACACACAAAAAAAACACTGCCAGAGAAGTGCAGGTTGGCTGCACCTCTAAATTAATACTGAATGAAAGACCAAAACCTTTCCTTTTTGCAACAAACATTAAATAAGATAATTACCATTTTTTACACTGCATTATAATTGTATTATTTATGTCTTGTCCTAAACCTAAATGTACTTGCTATACAAACATATACAACATATACATATATACCTATACAAAAAGCCTTCTGAAGTTGTCCAAAGCCATACACACACTGTACACCACTCGTAAAGAGTAAGTACATTATGGGTACTATAATTATTCTGAAACGAGACCTGTGATAGAAACATGAAGCGGGAAACAACAACACAATAAACGCATAAACATAGACTTGGAGAATTGTTTTCACATACGTGTCTCCCCCTCTCTATCTCTCTCTCTCTCTCTCTCTTCAATGCTGTTGTGTAGGGGGTTGGCGTGTAATATCCGCTGGAGCGTCCGCTGGGACTGCACTGCAGATTTGCTGACAGATCAGGAACACGGTTTGATGCTGCACCGCAGGAGAGTGATTAAGAGAGGTTTTTGCCATTTTTACTGATATTTCTGGACACCATTCCCCCCCCCCCTACACACACACAATCACTGACAGGTCCAATGTCTGTCACGATAAAGTCGAATTGTCTTTGTAGCCAGGGGACACGTGGTGATTAACTCCTGTTAGACGACAGAGAGCTTCCTTTGCTAAATCAAGGTCATCCTGCAAAAAGCCCTGTTTTGACAGCTCCTATAGTGAAAAAGGCAAAAGCTTTATATTGGACGTGCTTGTGCAGAACTAACTCTACAGACCTAACTCATAAGGACAAAATTAATCTGTCAATTATTTCCTCAATTAATCAATACGTTTTTAGGCCCATTATATGTGAGAAAATACTGAAAACCATTTATTGGTAGTTTAATCATAAAAAAACACTCAAACTGATTCATCAATTATCTTAAGACTTGAAATTTATCTTTTTACTCTAGCCTTCAAGAAGCTCCATTTTATTCCACCCTGTGCTGTGTTTTATTTGCATTTTTACTTTATTATAAAGTTAAAACAGGGTTTCAACCCCTTGACTCTAGCCCTTTCCTTTTCATTCCACCCTGTGTTGTGTTTTACTGTTGCATTTGCTTTTTAAATTTTATTTTCCTTTTATTGTGCTGCACTTTGAGCTGCAATCCTTGTATGAAAGATGTTCCATCCATCCACTACCGCTTTTTCTACAGGAGGGTCACGGGGCTGCTGGGGCCAATCTTAGCTTACACAGGGCGATAGGCGGGGGTACAGCCTAGGTGCTATAAAAATAAAGTTTATTTATATTATTATTAATTATCGGTATAGTTGACAATTAGGTATATAAGGAAAAAAAGGATTAAAAAAACAAACATCACAGAGAACAGGTCTCGATCAGAAGATGAGAGGTGGAACATACTGACAGACATGTCACTGACAGTGATGGTGACCATCTGTCATCAGCTCACTGGCTCTGACACACACACACACCCGTCAACCCTGTGGCTGCAGAAAGAGAGGAGTTAAAAAGTATGTTTTCAGTGCTTCCATCAAACTGTCAAGGTGAGAACGGTCACTCCTCCCTCTTCCTTCGCTGCGTTGTTCTTGCCCCATGTCTACGCTTTTATATCTCAATCTGCAGCTCTCTCTCTCTCTCTCCCCCTCCCTCCCTCCCTCCCTCCCTCTCGTACCAGCAGTCGTGCGTGAAGCACCTGGACCGTGGCAAAAAAAGCAGATAACATGAGACAAACCATTATGCCACGATGGACATCCTACCTCCGTCTCTCTCTCGCACTGGCTGTTCAGATTTCACATCTCCTGTGGCCATCTGTCCAAAAGAACTATGCGCTATAGTGGGCTATGAAGCGGCAGATATTCAGTCATTGCCCCTGGAGAAGATACATGCATGAAAGTGTGAATACAGTAACGCTGCAATGCCTCTGGTATCTCACGAGAGATGTATATTTGGAGGGGGGGTTCAAAGAAATGTTTGCGGGATAATCAGTGATGAAATGTGTTTACATGCCGGGAGGAAGGAGCTCATGTTGAATAAGATCTTCAAAAAAAATAAAAGCTCAGGCTTCTAATCTACATGCCGGGAGCAGGATTAATGCACCTTCCAGAAGATTATGGCATCCTGCTATAATCCACAGCCTATGCACAAACAACAATTTTTACACTCATCGTGTTGGGAAGTAGGGCTGAATAAGAAGAGACAATGTAGTTCAATTGTTTTTAAAAGTTCTACCTTCTAGAAAATGTAACTCATAAGTTGGAAACAGTTCATATCTTTTGGTTTTACATCCTTGAAATAGAATATATATAGAATAATTAGTGCTGTGATGGTGATGCTCCATCACGTTTGAGATATATATATATATAGATAGATATACATATATATACATACATTACACGCGCAAATCAAATAACAACTGCATATCTGTCATTAGATATTTTCCCCAAATTGTTCAGCCTCATTAGGAAGTGAAAGCAGTTGGATCAGTCCTGCACATGAACTAATCAGGGATGGCACAAATGACTACCTGTCTCCGAATGAATTATCTTTTACTACCACAAGAAGTCATTTAAAAGTCATTTGTAGATCATTAAAACTGTCCTTTTATAGATTTTTAAGAGCAGCGTGGGGCAAGAAAACCATATATTGCATTTTAATTGGTCAGCGAGGAGCAAATTTAGCTAATTTCCTCATTTTTTTTCCATCCCTGAGTTGTTAACACAAGCGAGAATTGAACATTCCTCTAAGAGAGTGCACGCTGCCTGCTTTTATTACTGTTTTCATTTTATTTCTCCCATGGACGTGCAGCGATGCCTGTGACTGGAGGTCACCTTCACCTACACTGTTTGACATTTCACCTCACCAATTAAAGCACTATACACATGTAAATGACATACTTATTTCACTATGACGAGGTCAGGAACCAAGATGGATTTTATGTTGATCTTTAGAAATTGGGAGAGCAGCCGATTTGTGCATTTATGATTTATTTTTCCTCCATCTGAAAAATTAAAACTCTTTACAAATGAGAAATAAGGCACAAATTGCTTAACTCAAACACAATGCTCACTGACTTCCAGCTTCTCCCTTTAGGGGTTGCCACAGCAGATCATCTGCCTCCATCTTGCCCTGTCCACCAACTGTCCTCATGTCCTCCACTATCCACCAATTGTCCTCATGTCTTCCTTCACAACATATATGAACCTTCTCTGTGGCCTTCTTCTACTCCTCCTGCTCCACCTACTGCATTTTTAAATACAGATATGTGTATATGAATGAACTCAACATTAAATTCATGAAACAAATCACAGTTTTAGTGACTTATCAGAGTTATGAGAACAAAAAAGTAGTAGTAATAATAATAATAATAATAAGTGGAGTTGTTATGTGTATGTTGTGCATCACTGTATGTTATTTTTACATGTTATGTTGCATCAACCTGCCTATAGGGACCACACATGGGAAATAGCCAATGTGCTACAATCTGACATGTTAATCTTCATTAATGTTTATTGTCCCCATTTTCTACATAAATAAATAAAATAAAACAACATAATTAATTAAATGATAAAATAAAAAGATGTACTGATCTACCTCTTGCAAGGAATGATACAAACAAGTCATATAGACGATTATTTTCACACAGTAGGTTTGAGAGGGCAATATGGGAAGAAATGCATAATACATAATTTACATAATTCCATATCAATATATATCATGAATTAAATCAATATGTCTGTCAAGCCTAAAAATAAGGCTGGGCAATATGACTTATGAATAATGTATAATAATATAATTTTGATAATAAAAGTTGCACATGTTTCTCTGGGCTGATGAAAGGTTTTCTTTTGAGATGTTTGCACTTCTCAAAAGGAGAGTGACAATACACTGTAATGCTTATACTGAGGATATTTACAAATGTTAGAAACAATGAAATTGCCTCCAAATATGGTCATATTTTGCCATAACACAAACAATTAGACTTAAAATTAGTGTTATGATGTGACCTTTTTTTATGATCATTTTCTTGATTCCATCTATTTTTAACCAATATATAATATATCACATACAGCATATAATGTATAATATTTAAAGTGTTTCACAAGGATCAATGCAACAGCTTTGAAAAGCAGGAAAAGACATCCCAGATAACTTAACCCGATATGACAATATCCAAAATCGAAGATGATATCTTGTCTCATGTCACGATATGATATAATGCCCAACTCTAGCACACTCACACAGCCCAACAAAGGAAAGTCTCTGTCCTATTTGCAGTAATACTATCCATCTTCACTGTCTGGAAGTCACGGTGCACTTTCTGCTCTCTGCTTTGCCATCCTCATTTGCAAGCCTACACCTACAGGCAGTGTGTGGAGGCCATGCAGCTCCCTGAGGAGCCGGCGGACAGCAGCAGATCCAGCTCGTCGGCTCCAGACAGCAGTGCATAGTGGAGCCAGCAGACTGAGAGAGGAGGAGTGAGGTAGAGGTTGCTGTGAAAACACTCGTAAAAGGTCAACCAAGCTGGCTGCTGCTCTTCCACTGGGCTGCCACTTGGCGCCACAAAGGTTAGACAGAACTCTCGGCACCAGAGGTGAGGAATATAAGAAATGTCACCAACACCAATACAGCTCCAGGAAAAAAGTCAATACTGACACAAGCAGCAGCTGCTCAGAGAGCTACAGCTTTTGTGAGAATCCGATGTCATGCAGCAGGCAGGGAGGAGGGCAAAATGTCCTTTCTACTGAGGCAAGGTTGGAATAATCAAGCCAGAAAGAGTAAAGTCACCCATTTAGCTGCCCCAAAATAACCTCAATGTTGAACACCTGTGGTCCCAATCAGGTCTGCATTATATTATGTCTTCCTGTGATTCATTTCATTGTCAGATACTTAATCCTCTTGAGGGTTGTGAGGTCCTGCATGTGTTTGGTATGTGGGAGGAACCCAGAGAGAACCCACGCACACAAGAGGAGAACATGCAAACTCCACAGAGTAAAAGCCCTCAACCAAAACTCCTCCTCAACCTATACAGGAGGTGCAGCTTTTCTTCCTTTTTCACTGCTTATTCTCAAGTTCAGGTCATCTCCCTGTTGTGTTTGGAGCTGTATGGAGCATTTTGTGAGTAAAACAGATCAAGAATAACCGTGATTTCAGACTTTATCTTACTTTCACAGCGAAAAACTCATGGAAGAACATTAAGAACCCTTCAGTCTTTTTCTAAAAGTTAAAAACCTCTTCACGTCCAGACAGTCATCAATACATAAAAAGTGAAAATGAAAAAGTTTGAAATAGCATAATTTATATTTCCAACCCTCTCTTGTCGAAGTGTATGCCCTCAAAACACAAAAACATGTGCTGCCTGACAAGAAGCTGAAAGGAGAAAAGAAAGGAATGCAATGAAAGGACAATTTCATTGATATCAATTAAATCCTATTCAGCATAATGAACATAAGAATGGAGACAGGCTGGTAAATGAGCAAGCAAATTAATCTAAAAAACTAAATTATTAGTTGTTTTAATTAAAAAAGCACTGTGAGAGCTACAGACACCAGATTTTTATCTTTTTTTTGTACTGCTGGCTATGACGAAATCGAACTTGCTTTCCAACATCTGGAACACTAGCATGGTCCTCAAACATTAAAGAGTGAAAAGTGGGACCAAGTTATTCCCTCAGTGTCGTGTCCCTTCTGCAGCTGTCCATATGGGCAGCAGCCATGATGGCTCAATAATCCCCTGAGAGGCAGGGGACAGAGGATGAGTGTGTCCAGGCTGTAATATCCTCTGGCCAATCACCATGTCTGTCTGTGCATGCACCCCTCCCTCCCACCCCACCCCCACTCCCTGCACAAATGCCATCTGTTTCCTGCCCAGCTCCCTGGCTTAAATCCCTACTGAGCTGCTCCTGCTTCAGCCAGGCCTGAGAACATCTTATTATGACAATGTAAGGATAAACTTGGGTGGAATAATAATCTTTGACAGGCATTTCGACTGCTATTTGATCTGTGAGAACAACAACACTGTTGTCACAAAGCTCCAAAAATTATTTTATGTTTTGTAACATGTGAACACTACTGTATATACAGCCAAGTCATTCTTATTTGGTCTCCGGTCTGAAAGTTTCATGGTGCCAATTTTTCTAATCCGGCATCACAGGGGGTCCACACTGGTCAATTCAGAAACCTCAGACTGAAGCTGACATATTACAGATCCTCTCATCTGGACCCAGCCCTCCTCTGCAGTGAAGAACATGTTGCAGTAAATGATGTCTTTGCTCAAATCTGTCTCACTTGTGTTTTGGGTCTACAGTGGATCTGAGAAAAGACTTTAGAGGGGGAAAAAAAACCAACAATCCCTGCTATGGCATTCAAAGTCACATCAGTGACATAACACAGTGTTTATTTAGAGACTGACAGAGGAGACAAGTGACTTGAAGCAAATGTTTGGAACATGCTAATTCACTGTCTGTGGAGAGTTTGATGACATTTATACCACTTTTATAGCTGAACAGTCAGCAAATCTTAGCAGAAAGTCTGGAGACAGAAGAACACTGACAGCCAGCGATAGATAGATAGATAAATAGAGAGAGAGAGAGAGAGAGAGAGAGAGAGCGAGAGAAAGACACAAATGCTTTTTACTTTAACACTCACTTCAGTAAAGTAAAAACAAAAAAACCTACTCAGAAACACGAGTAAACATAATTCATTACTTTCCACCTCTGAATATAATATAATATGTAAGTGTAAAAATGATAATTTGCTGTTTTATGGGGGATTATATACACAAGACATCTTGTTGTCCATGCACAATAAATTGTTGAAATAAGCACTGGTTGCCTCGCAACCACAACCCTCACACAAAAAGCAAATGGTCATATTTACACTCTTGTCAGTCAGTCAGTCAGTCATCATCTAACCGCTTTATCCTCCACCAGAGGGTCGCGGGGGGTGCTGTGCCAATCTCAGCTACATCGGGCGATAGGCGGGGTACACCCTGGACAGTTCGCCAGTCCATCGCAGGGCCACACACAACTAGAGACAAACAACCATTCACTCTCACACTCACTCCTATGGTCAATTTAGAGTGTCCAATTTACCTAATCCCCACATTGCATGTTTTTGGACTGTGGGAGGAAGCCGGAGAACCCGGAGAGAACCCACGCACACACGGGGAGAACATGCAAACTCCATGCAGAAAGGCCCTTGTTCCAACCGGGGCTCGAACCCGGGTCTTCTCGCTGCAAGGCGAGAGTGCTAACCACTACACCGCCGTGTAGCCCATTTACACTCTTGGTTTTTGTTAAATATTAAACAAACAAGATAACATGTTACTGAGTGAGCTCTGTTGTGCTGATTGGTTGATTTCATGTACAGATGTGGGAGGAAGCTGACTTCAGGCTTCACATTAGTGCCGTCACTTTCTATCTGAATAATTCATATCCGTTTGAGTTTAGGGGAGAGACGGTGTCACTCTTGAAACTTAAAAACTCATTTAAAGGGAGGGTCCCCTAATTGCAGCTAGGTCTCACATCCATATTAAATGGTCCATCAGCTAAACTGTCCCGAGCAGTGATTTGAATATGTATGTCATGTAATATTCGTTAGATTTTTGGAAAATAGTGACTGCCCTATTTCATATATAGAGTGGTATTGATGTTCTCAGCCAGATCTCCACTAAAAACATCCAATAAGTATATTTTAAGTTAGTGACAGCCGTGTGTTACCACGGCCCTATCAGATTCTAAACACTGCAGTTAACACGACCACAATTCTTACTTCACTCACTCACTCTAATCGTGTCTATCTTTCACATTTCCCACTCGCTGTCTGTAATCACACTTGCTGCCCCCAGAATAAATCCTCAAGAAAAGTCTCTTTAAAACAAGTCCACAACAGCCAAATCTGGAGGCCTATGATCCAGCGCATCGAACTGTGTCCACATTATTCATCAGTGAGCTGCCGACGTGTTGAATATAGAACATCGAGTTGCTCTCTCTCTTTAGTTTTTAGTGAAGTGTGTGACCTTACAGTACACGCGTTCTCATTCATAATGTGACAGAAAAGAGCGTATAAGGTTCATGAACCACAACTTTTAGCTGCATGCCCCCAATGAGGTAGATTCACCAGTTTTTCCCTAATGGAAAAAGGCATTGGGCATGAAATTTCCCCTGACAGCTAAGCCTGTTAAATCCAGCAAAAGATGTGCTCTAGACTTTGGGGGTAAATCGATGGGGATGGAGGACTGAGGGCAGAATACAGATGAGAGTCACGATGTATGGAAGCCATTTCATCAAACAAAGCAAAAGTGTATCTCTGACAGGGCTCTGAAAAACCTGAAGATTCAAATATCTGTGTGTAGGTTCCAGACCTAGGTTCCAGAAATATGCTGTGTTACCAGTATGGAATGGTAAAGCCCTAGGTCAGGCTTGGGTTTCGACTTTTACTTGGTAGGCGGGATGTGGACTGTGCCCAATGGCTGCGTAGCACGACGACATACCAATGTGACAACAACAAAGTCAAGCTTTCTATGAGAATGTGAATGTTGTGAGCGTTAAAGAAAGAGTCGCAAGAGAGTGGAATTTACAAAGATGAAAACTAAGCACATTTTCACTACAATTTAAGTTATTTCTATAAACACAGAATTCATTTTCAGTTGTTTATGTGTTTTTTAACTCTTTTTTTTATTTTTATTTCAGTTAAGGAAAATGTTTTTTCAATTTTAGTTTTCGTTAACTATAATAACCTTGGCTGGCAATAATTTAGCTCCCGTCGGGTAACTTTCCCTCGCAGACCAAATACACGTCTGACACTTTTCCTGTAGTGCAGCTCTGTAGGGGAGTATGTGATCATTTGTGTGAACAGATCACAATAAAATAAAGCATAATACAGTACGTATGATTGCATCCGGTTTTCTGCAATATTCTTATGAAAAACATTCCATAATGAATCTAGTCAATTTGTTGATTTAATTTTTACTTATTTATGAAGGATAAAATATAACAAAGGGCTTCGAATAAATACACCAGACACATTCACAGACATCAATATGCACAACTAAAACATGAAGGCCAGCACAAATCATAGGTGAAAAGGGAAATTCTATCTCACGAGTAAACACCAGAGGTAGAGCTGTAGATAAATACATATAATGAAATAAATAAGGAATAAGAAATTACTTTTGCAAGCTGGTCGGGATGATTGCATGTTGGAAAACATTTTTGGCTGACATTTATTAATACCAGAACCATTTCTGCCAGTGAGATAGTTCTTGGCATAAAACTAACAGAGACGAATCCAGCAAGAAAATTAGTTATTAACAGATTTTTAAATTACGCCTTTGTGAGAGAGGCATTTATTTGTCTTTCTGATCTTCGGTGTCTTCTGAGGTGAGATATATCCACCCTGCTGCAAGACAATTATCAGGCAATAACAACCCTGTGGAGTATCAAAGTCGACACCGCTGATGTAAGAAAGCTATAAAGCTTTGTCACGTTCCGATTGCAAAGAAGAAGCTGGTATTCACAGAATCAGCCATTCGAAATGTAAGTTAACAAAGCCCTTTTTTTTACGGCTCTTCCGAGCCTCAGAGATAGAAAGTCATGTCTCAGTGTGTCTCTTTTATCAGATTGGTTAACATAAGTGGATCCCCGTGGTACAGAGCAGCACTTTATTGTCAGCAACAAATGCTCTGACGAGAACACAATTGCAATAGTAAAATGTCCCACTTTATCTCCATCTTCTGACTGACGTCTCCGCCTGCTGTCACGGCTCGCACTAACTAACAAGCGTGTTACTGTGGCACCTCAACATCAGCTCACCTCATACTTCTGCACCTGCCGCTGACAATACGACCGTTTCTAAATCCACAGGAAGCAATGGAGCCCAACATTTTCCCCCAAGCCTGGGACTAGAAATGTTCACTGGCTCTCTGCTGGAATCACTAGTTGACTGGCTAATTTTTTATTTTTTTTTCCATTGCACTCTTTAGATTAGATTAGATTAGATTAGATTAGAGTCTATTTTCAAACAACCCTTTTCACAAAGCAAATAAAATAGTGATTTAGTCATTCAAAAGTATTGTATTTTAGCATTTGAAAATACACTTGTTCTTTGGCTGTGGTTTTATGTTTGTGATTCTGACCATGGGCGGGCCTAAGGAAGCTGCCTGCTGATTGGCTACAGAGTTTTAAAGTAACAGCTCAATGGACAAGAAGTAGTCAGGGGCTTGGAGTCGCTGTGCGTCTGGAAGTCGTTCCCCAAGTTTTCCCCGTCCACATCTGACAAAATAATTGTTTTGATAAACGTTTGTCAGATTATGAACTTTAGATTTTTTTGTTCCAGATCGACAGTGACTCCAAGCCCATGACTACTTCCGGTCCATTGAGCTAATCAGAACGCAGCTTCCTAAGGCCCGTCCATGGTCAGAGCAGTACAAAGAACAAGTGTATATCAAACAATAAAATACAATATTTTTGAATGATTAAATCAATATTTTATTTGCTTCGTGAAAAGTGTTGTTTGAAAATATTGACACAAATCTAATTCCATAAAGAGTGCAATGGAAAAAAATAATAATGAGCTTCCAGCAGAGAGCCACTGAACATTTATAGGCTCCATTACTTTCTGTGGATATAGAAAAAGTTGCGTTGTCAGCGGCAGGTGCAGAAGTATGAGGTGAGGTGATGTCGAGGTGACGCAGTAACACTACCATTTTTAATGTATTCAAACAAATAGCACTTTTTTACTTTAGCTGTGGATACTGTACATTTATTAGTTTCTGTATATTTTGTTCTTTTTTTTATCTTTTTATATACTTCATACCAAGCGAAACAAAATTGATTCTCTGCACGTATTGTACATAAATAAAAGCAGAATTGACAATAAAGACTCTTGAATCTACAGTAGATAAAGTGTTCTACTTGAACAATACAGACGGGATTTCTGTTGGGGAAACTGATTTCATCCATTTAAATCCACCTCGTTAGCATATGGTCCTGGAAATTGCATGTTTATACTTATGAATGAATCTCTAAATCTACTAATTGCATTAGTTGAGGCAGGGGGAACTTTGATAGTGGCAAAGTATTAATAATAAAAAGGACCCGCAGTACAACAGTTTGTGCAAGAGAAAAACAGAGTTACACAATTACTGCAGGTGCAGACCAATTAAAACTAGATCTTTTCTACAGAGTACCACATTCTGTTTTAAATGCAAATTCAGGTGCTGGCAATTTCAATTTAAAAGTGCGCAATTGCACAGAATAAAAAGCAAGGCTACACTCTGTGTCACTTTAAGTCTCTCAGTTGAAGGTAAACAGTCTTCTTGTAAAGACTGAATAATAAATGAAAGGGTAAACAATACACTCGCCTATATGCTCTGGCAAAAAAAAGACACAAGTAACACAAAAATACACGATTCAGTTACACAAAGCTATTGTAGTATTTCATGTTTTCATAAGCTCCTTACACGATTCCGTCATTTTTGAGTTGGGGTAAACTAAACAGATACGCCACACCCAGCAGCATCTGCACAAGTTAAATTAAAGCCCTGGTGCAGTTTTGGATTAAACTAAGAGACAAATCAAAGCTTTTTTACAAATATGATTTCATTGAAAAATCATGTTTTGGGTTTAAAACACAGATCTTAATGATCTTAATGGAAGAATAAATCAAGCTACCGTTAAGTGACAGATCAAATGAAAATCCATACACTACAACCACTACTGCGTTTTGGTAGCTTAGCAACGACAAACCAGCAGATACTAATATAGTGTTTATCTACTTTTACATTAAATATCACATACCTTTATGATATTCTTATTAGATAGTGTCCACTTTCATTACTTCTTGTAGGGTCACAAGGCAACATGTTGTAAAGATTAAGATAAACAATATGTTTTTCTTGTTCCAAAACCTGTAAAGTATCTTTTATGGTGCAATGAGTTAAAAACTAAAATATCTCCTTTTTAAACTGTACTCAAACCATACTTTTTTTTAATAATAGCCATAGGTATAATAATGCATAGGATTTCTAACACACTCGGGAAGAGTGTGGGGGACAGATATTCAGCAGCAACATGCAGCTTCACCAATAAATGGTTCTACTTTTTACACACTGCATTATATGAAAGAAAAATGTAATTGTTTTGAAACCTTGACTTTTTGTAATATCGTGGTTCACCTTGAAACTGGTTATTGACAATGCCTACACTCCGGTAAAGGCAAATAAAATACCTAAAAAAATATTCTCGCGCACACAAAAGACCAATGCCCTGATACCAGCGCTGCCGACGGCAGTAAGCAATAATTTTCCTCTCAGAGATGTTGATGAAGAGGACTCCCATTCTGCCAGTGCTTTCATTCTGTATATTGGATACACTTAGTGTGAGTAATTGCTTGTGGGTGCTTGATCAAAGCAGTGACAGAGGTTTTTGGAGACATAAAAAGGAGGAGACTGCGTGAGATGTTAAGAGAACGTCCTGTATTGACGGCAATAATGTGTTACTTCAGCGTGCCTAAAGTACCACTCAGCAGACAAGATGCAGAAGATGCACAATACTCGCATACTCATTAGCTTTAACCAACCACACTGTCTGAATACGCACACAGTCTCTCTCTCACTCACCATTTGCACCTAACCTCTATGACGGAGAGCAGACATTTAAGTTCAGGCATGATTCCCAGTGAGACATTCATGCACTGCATTAACGCTGCTGAAAGGTTCCGGGAATAAAAGCATTTAACCGTAATGCTGCATTATTTATTAAAACAGACTAGGATTCACAGTAAATACCTTTGTGTGATTACCTCTTGGCAACATCAGAAATAAATCAGTACATGTGACTTTATACCAGTCTGTTCATCCTGCTAATCCTCAGAAACAGTTTGCTGATTTTACACAGAGCGGTTCTGTCAAGCAGCAGATACAAGACTCCCCTCTTGCATATCAGTCCAATATCAGGTTTGAATTCTCAGTCAGGGGCTGTGGCTGACAGACACTGTCTGATAGCGCTCGTAAATAATTCACAGTCCACTATCCTTGGCCATTACCTGTATACTCTCACGCTCTCTCTCTCTCTCTCTCTCTCAGGAGGACAGTTGCATTGAGCCACACAGACACTGCTGTTTGACAGGTGCAGCCATTTTAGGCTCGCTCGGTGTCAAATAAGAGTCGTCACATTCTCTTTGCGTCTGTCACAAGTGAGCGTCATGCATTAAAACACATTCAAACATTTTGTGAACAACTACACTGAGCGAATCAAGTCCCAAGAGTCACCACTGCCCACTTTCCGCCCCTGTGTGGCTAATGGGAGTGGTACTGATGTTTTTACTGCTGCTGAAGCTAGTTTGTTTTTTTTGTTTTTTTTTAATTCAGACAAAAAAAAAAGTTTTCTATGCAAATTGCACACACTTTGTTTGAAAAACAAAAAATTCTGGATGTCAGTCACAGCAGAAGCGAAGTATGAAGATTCTATTGAAAAAAATTTTAAATGAAATATGAATGTGAAATATTTCATTTTCACATGTATGAAATGGACTTTAAGCTAGCCATTTTAAGTGTGAACTGGCACAGTGAGTGACCTCTTTTGTCCAATTTCATCTGTCTGCAGTTCTAAAAAAAAGTCAGTGGTATAATCATTTGAATGTCCAAAAAGTGCTGGACTAGCTTTGGGGAAAAAAACTCACAAAACCCATCCAACAAAGTATGTGCAATGACAACACACACTCATTTTATTTTGTTCTTGGTCTTTTTTATGGCAACTGTAGATTGACAATACCAGTGTATCAAGAGCTCAGCGTCGTAAGTGAGATTTTATGTATATCTATGGTGTGTAACTTGTTCTGCAAGAATTCAGATTCATACACCACTCATTTAAAATAGCAAAAACATCTCATGGAAATTTTCAATTTCATCCTTTAAATGTTAATTACCAACTGAATAAATTATTCAGTGAAGTTTTCCCTTTAAAACAAGTCTGTTTAATATCAGCGGGGAGCAGCTCCAGATGACTTTTTTTATGTTATATCTGTTTAACACATAATTTCACTCTATGGTGAACAATGTGGTCTCTCTCAGTCACTCGGCAAATACCTTTAGCATTTGCATACACTTCAGTTTCATTTATTCAGAACACAATTTATGGAGAAACGTGAATAAAAATGGAAACAAAGGTTTAATAAAAGTACTTTTATTTTTATTCCTTCTCTCAAACTCCAAAACAGGGGTAGGACTAAGGACAGAGACAAAAGGGAGTCGGCAGATGATGTGCGTCATCTCTTTATTAATTTAAGGAGCGACTGTCTGTATGTATGTCTGTCTGTCTGCCCATCTGGCTGTTAATCGCATAACTGTCCAACGGTTTGCTTGACAGGCTTAAAACTTGGCAGGTGACTTATTAAGGGCACCACTGTGTGCAGTGCTGACTTGCTCACTGTGTTTGGTTTAGAAATGCAAGAGATATCGGTAAAAAAATGTGACCGACATATCGCTAAACGAGCCACTTCTGACAGTCCTGCCAATGCAGTGGATGAGATGGCGAGTCACACGGTACTGCACTAGTTACGTATAATATTCAGTATATTTAAGTCATACATTATGATTTAGAAAAGGATTATTTAAAAATAATATACGCTATTGATAAAAAAAAAAAAATTATTTGCAAGGATTCCTGTAAGTGTGTAATCATTTTATGCACAGCTTCACTCCTGCTCCATTTCTTGGGGCTATTCCTGTAGAGTCTTTCATATTTCTACATTATTAATACGGTGTGAATTTTTGTTCATACAACATTTTAGGAGGTGTGCATATAACCATGTTTTCGTCAAGTGGCACGCTTCTGTTACACAGTAGTACAGTAAGTACTAAAATAACCGGCCACAGCCATTTTTCAACTTAAAAACATCCCTTGGGGTATCAGAGTAAAATGGTACGGTACCGTCAGGGTGGAGCTAGTTTAGCTCCACCCACAACTGATTGGGTGCCAGAAAAATGTCACTCCCTTGTGACCGGTGTTTATTTAAACACCTGCAGTCTATTCTCATACAGTTTGACATCTTGTTGAGACAAAGAGCCTCAAACCGTGCAGGGAAAAAAAGAGATGCTGGCCTCCTCTCTTGTGTCACGGTGAATGTTGTCGTCTGTTGTTGTCGCACCAGTACGACGTCATGCTACGCGGCCACTGGGTACAGCCCACACCCCGCCTACCAAAGTAAAAGTACTGTTCTCAGTTGAAACACAAGCCTGGCCTTTACCATTCCAAACTGTACTAAACCAAATCATGATGAATACACAGCATATGTTTTTCTGTTGATCTGAACTATCCCCTGCTATTCTTAAACCCTCTTTCTTCTAAAAAAGAAATAGCTTCCAGGTCTTGTTAGGCAGTAAGTGAATGATACACACACTCACACTTGGCTCTCTATAAAACTGTATGTTCATTATATACAAGCACCCTTTACCCATAACTCCGATGACACTGAGCCATGAGACGGAGAGACATTCATCACATGCACATGCACTGACACAGTTTTACATAATCTGGGGGAGGACATGATTGATTCACCCCTCCCCCATAACAGCTGTGCAAATCTCTGACCAGGAGAAGTGAGGTGATGTGCTGATCTGAATGCACATCACTCTGTAGAACATATAAAGCAACACCGAAAGACTGATAGAACAGGATCACTCATCATCATGCACAGGTATAGATTTTACACTTGGGTGAAATCCATCCAAACAGCAGTCCTGAGCTGACAGTAAAAAACAAACAAAAGTCTAAATAGCAGGAGACTGCAGCAAGCACTGCTTGCAGAATTAATTCCCAGTATCCACCAACAACAACAAAAAAAAAGACGACGGAAAAGGTCAGAGCCTGCATTCATCTTCCAAGCACAGTTTTCACTCACTCAGCATCCCCTTTTCCTGCTTTCTTCCCTCGGTGTTCTTGGCCTTTTTTACCCCCCCCAGTCTCTCCTGGGGTAACAGAATGGAACGGTGCCCTGCATGCAGCTCAGCACAGATGACATTTAGTCATCTGCCAGTTTGACTCGCAGTGAAGCATTGTCAGTCATTTCACACAATCAACAACATTCCAGGGTAATTAAAACCATGTTTATTCATACAACCGTACGTGATCCAAGCTGGGGCTGGTGGAGGTTTAGATTAGTTTACTCTTATAAATAGAGTTTTCAATGGGTGAGAGGGAGGCTGTATTTCATTTCCTCATGCGAGAGCTACATCCTGAGTCATCACTTTATCGTGGCTTAATCCTCTCATCCACCTGATTGATTTGATTTATCCATTGCATATGTCACCACAGTGGGGCTTCTAAAACAATAACAATCTTATCCTGCACAACAACTATCTGCCTTCTCTGAATGACCATTTGAAATACAACACCATCTGCAATACAGTATTCTCTTTATGGGTTTGACTGGAGCAAAATGAATCGCATTTCCGTTTAAATGAGCTGTGAAGGGGAGGGTCCCTTTGATTGACATTTAGGAGGAGCCAATAGCTCCACTGCAGCTATGACAAGCTAGCAACACAGCCTACTCACTGATGTGAAGGATATCTCGTCACCACTGTCACCTATATCTGTGGCATTAATTGGAGAGGAAGCTGAGAGTGATGTTTTTATAGAAGAGGATGACTGGGAGGACATTTTTGGCGTAATGCCATAGCCAGGCAGAGCAGGGCTGGGATGACATTGGTCCAGGAAGGAAAGGAAAAGAAAATTGTGAAGATGGAAGAGCTAAGATGCTCTGAGCAAGCCTGACATTCCATTTCAAAACCTCCCGACAGCCAGATAACATGCTCTCAACTACCACCATTACTAGGGTTGTTATTGTGTTTGGATAGACTGTACCATGGGAAAAGAGACTAGAAGCTGTCTTTGAGGGAAAAAACAAACTAAACAGTTGGCTGAAGAGGCAACACTGGGACCTCCATCCAGCAGTTCCTGAAGTCTCTTGAGCTCCAGGCTACAAGACAGAAGAAGCCTCTCAAAGGATCTGGTAGAGAAGACAGAACAACGCAGCTTCTGGCTCTAGTTCTTAGGAAAGGGCAAATGCAAAGGGAACACATAGATCCTAAGGCTGGCTGCAGGGGGCAGTAGAAACCGTTCCACCACCTTTAGATATTCCAGGAAGAAAAACAACCAAATATCAGTAAAGGGTGACTCTCAGCTTACAGCACAAGGGCATCAATAGAGGAGCGGAAAGGATAATCCACCTAGGGCTAAGTGATAATGCCAAATCAGTTGATATCCTCTAAACGATAACTTAAAAAACTAACACTATGTGCTATTGAAAAATAATCACATGAATCTAGCATTAACTCATGAGAAATTTTCCCATAGATTCCAGAGTCATCCACGTCCTCTGGTAAACCAGCTGAATACATTCACTTTTTATCCGTGGTCCATAATTTGTTCACATACAAATTGTTTTGGTTGCAATTTATGCCTAAAGTAATTCTTCCATGTCTGTATATTTGGTGTGTGTTTCTCTAAAAAAGAATGTGTGTGTGCATGTGTGTTAGTACTCTGGAGTCGGGATAGCAGATGGTTTTGTGTTGTGGGTGTGTTGGGTGCAGCAGCAGCTGCTCTCACTGTGCCTCTCTTTCTATTCTTTTCAACCTCTCGCACACACATACACTGCACTCCGGAAAAGTACACCAGGATCACCTGATGGAACTAGACACTGATCCCCTCCATTATTCATCAGCTGACCGTGAGCAGCGACTCAACCACCTTAATATGCTATAAATTCCCGATACGTACGTACGTACGTACGTACGTACGTACGTACGTCTGTCTGTCTGTCTGTCTGTCTGTCTGTCTGTCTGTCTGTCTGTTCTGTCTGTCTGTCTGTCTGTCTGTCTGTCTGTCTGTCTGTCTGTCTGTCTGTCTGTCTGTCTGTCTGTCTGTCTGTCTGTCTGTCTGTCTGTCTGTCATCTGTCTGTCTGTCTATCTGTCTGTCTGTCTGTCTGTCTGTCTGTCTGTCTGTCTGTCTGTCTGTCTGTCTGTCTGTCTGTCTGTCTGTCTGTCTCTGTCTGTCTGTCTGTCTGTCTGTCTGTCTGTCTGTCTGTCTGTCTGTCTGTCTGTCTGTCTGTCTGTCTGTCTGTCTGTCTGTCTGTCTGTCTGTCTGTCTGTCTGTCTGTCTGTCTGTCTGTCTGTCTGTCTGTCTGTCTGTCTGTCTGTCTGTCTGTCTGTCTGTCCTGTCTGTCTGTCTGTCTGTCTGTCTGTCTGTCTGTCTGTCTGTCTGTCTGTCTGTCTGTCTGTCTGTCTGTCTGTCTGTCTGTCTGTCTGTCTGTCTGTCTGTCTGTCTGTCTGTCTGTCTGTCTGTCCTGTCTGTCTGTCTGTCTGTCTGTCTGTCTGTCTATCTGTCTGTCTGTCTGTCTGTCTGTCTGTCTGTCTGTCTGTCTGTCTGTCTGTCTGTCTGTCTGTCTGTCTGTCTGTCTGTCTGTCTGTCTCTGTCTGTCTGTCTGTCTGTCTGTCTGTCTGTCTGTCTGTCTGTCTGTCTGTCTGTCTGTCTGTCTGTCTGTCTGTCTGTCTGTCTGTCTGTCTGTCTGTCTGTCTGTCTGTCTGTCTGTCTGTCTGTCTGTCTGTCTGTCTGTCTGTCTGTCTCTCTCTCTCTCTCTCTCTCTCTCTCTCTCTCTCTCTCTCTCCCCGAGTTCACAAGTCGTGTTCACTTCAACAACACAGCTACCGTTTGTCATACAAAATAACACCATGCAGACTGCGACATCATTCCAATATTATAAGGGGGAAGCAGCTCGACGATGAGCCGGAGTGAGTGCAAGGGAAAAAAGAAGAATTTTTCCTGCGCTCCCTTCCCCCGCCTCACTTTGTCTCCATCTCTCCTCTCTCTCCCCCTCCACCTCTCGTCTTTGGAGAAACTTCAAAGCAGCTCTGAAGTCAGTGGGATAGAGGAAGGGGATCCCTTGGGGACAGTACCACACACATGCATGCATGCACGAAGCCCAACGATGGCTAACAAGCAGTCCAACACTGCCCTTTGTGCAGTAACTGAGTGACAACTTCAAAAGACTTGGACTCGAAAAATGCTGCAGATTCTCACGACAGTACTGACTTCAGTAACACACACATCCATCTCACAGAAAGTCTGCCTGGTGGAAAAAAATGGTAGCATTTTCAGATAATAAGGCTAATGTTTAATTTAGCAAAAATAGATCAATGAGAAGCTAATAATTAAAAGATTCTCTTTCAGCTGGTATCAATGGGCAGAAAGTCCATCAGAAACACAACCCTAAAAATGTGGAATTTATTATTCTGTTTTCAGGCCTCAATCAAAATGTTATCTTGTGTTTCTTCTCGATGAGAATGAATCTTGGGCCATGCGGCCTTTGATCAGAAGATGAAGCAGACGTGCTCTTGATCTTCCAAGATGCTTAAATGTTTTACGCAACAGGAGGCTGATCTTGAACTTGATGTTGCATTTCAGACGTACAGATCTCCAATTCAGGCCGTCGAGAGAAGAATTTAATCACCTTTGGATGACAAGTGTGATCTCAGGAGGACATGAGGAAGATGGGAAAAAAAGATGCACTTGGGCTGTCACTTTGGATCAGAAATTAGGATATCCTAGAGTTCAATAGATAGATTACACTGCCGGGCAGGGCTGGTAATCTGGCAGACCGGGCCTAGTGGGTCATCACACCACCTGACCGGTAGACAACACAGATCTTTGTTTCCTGCCCTTACCATAATTACCTTACCTTATTTGTCAGTGAACATTTTAATGAGGAGTCAATTGTCTTAATCACTAGTTTCTGGTCATCAATAGAATATTATGTCAATTTTGTAAATTATATTCCCATTGAGAGCAAAACTAATGATAAAAAACAGAAAATATGAGTGGACAATAGTAGGCCAGGTTCAGGTGAACTTCCAGTTCCAAAACAATTCTGGAGGCTTAAAAACTGGTTGCCCCTTGGTCATATACAGCAGGGTTCTCCAATGCCCTGCGTGGTTTAGATGTTTCACTGCTCCAACACACCTGATTCAAATGGTCAGCCCATCAGCAAGCACTACAGAAGCCTGATAACCTATTTATCTGAATCAATTCTAAAATATGCAGGGCGGTGGGTCCCTAGGCCCAGGATTGAGAAACCCTGATATACAGAACATCAGCCTACTTCAATATTTGTTGTGGTTTAAATGGAAATGGTAAGACTTGAAAATATACAACAACAAAAAAAGCTTTCTTAGGTAAGAGCACAAACACCAAGGACATGCAGTGTGTGTGTGGGTGTGTGTGTGTGTGTGTGTGTGTGTGCGCACGCTTCAGGGTAGAGGATTAAAAATGTATGTGCTTTAACATGGGAAGAGTGGTGCGCTATTTTGTGAGCCCAACCACTGAACACAACTCCTGCTTTAAAACCACGCATTTAGGGTGGTGGGAGGATTACAGAGGACAAAACATCTCAGGAAACCTTAATGGAAGAGAGAGGGAGAGGGAGAGAGAGGCGCTGCATTCTGCCAGTGAGTGTGGCCACTGCAGGTTCCTGATGACGGCAACAACACACCACAACAATAGCAACAGCACAGAACTCATAACAGCCTCTCAAGGACCAGAGCCAGAGGAGAATGCGCTGAGTATTGATCCACTGTATTTCAGTCTCAGCTGCTGCTGCTGTGGATGATTCTTCAACTACAAGATGGCTGGAGGTAACAGCATCAGGATGTCTCCTAATGCAGAATACTCAAAGGATTAGCGAGGAAATTTAGAATGAACTAAAATAAATAGCTGTAATTATTTCTGCCACACAGGTTGTTTTTTCACTCGTGTCTTTATTTGTCAGCAGGATCACACGGCACTGAAATTCACAATAATGTGGTGGAGGGATACAACTGGACTTGCTTGAGCTGAGTTAAGTTTTCAACTCAAGCAAGTCCATTAGCCTACAAATAACTCCTGAACCTTCAAAGACGGGTGTTGTAACTTTGGACAATTTGGAGCAGAATAATAAAACTAAACTATTTCCCTTTTCTGTTATAAGAAATGGACAGACATGTATAGGACTCATTAACCCTTTTAAAAAAAGGTATGAGCTCTAGGACACAAACAACTGCAATGTTTCCGTCATGTGATAAATAAACGTTAGAATACTCAATACCATCTCATTCCTTATACTTTTACATTAAATACAGTACTTACTCACATGCAGTAGACAAATACTTTGACATTAACTCAAGTAATATTCTAAAAGGTGACTTTAATTTCTAACAAATTTAAGGTACTTCCACTTTTTACTTTTGTACTTTGTGTTTTTATCCAGTTCTCCATACGTAACTTTGATTAGATTTAGTTTCTTAGCTTAACATGTCTTACATTAGGGCTGAAACAATTACTAAATTAATTGTCATCTATTGTGATAATTGATTAATCAGTTTGAGGGTTTTTAAGGAAATAAAACAAGCTTTCTGATTTTTTTTAAGCTTCTTAAATATGAATATTTACTAGTTTCTTTGCTCCATATAACACAAAAGTCATTAATACTAAAAAAAAAAAACATTTAAGAACATCATCATTTCCAGTGTTGAATACAGATCAAAATGTTTCAACGTGTTTTATGTTTTATGGACTCGATTAATGGAGAAAATAATCTTAATAATAAAGTAATGGATTATGAAAACAATAGTTAGTTACAGCCCTATCTCACATGTCCTTGAAATAAATGGTGAGCCGAGTCAAAGTTGCCAGTGATGACGCACAAGACATGATACAAGTTTGCTTCAAAAACTGCCAAAAATGATTAAGTGTTCATCACTTCCATTTACCAAATAACAGCAGTAAAACTCTATTCTTGGTTGAGATGGAAACCAAGAATGACAAGCTTTTTTTTAAAAAAAAAACACCACCTACAGTGACAACGCACGACCCTAGGATGTTGTGACCCTGACTCTGCCTGAATGAGTGCAGTTTTGAAGCAGAATCACAAAGTAAAGTCCCAGCCTGATTTCTTGAGAGTGCATTTGACACCGCTGCTGTGCTCTAACACTGCAGCAATGTGAATGATTCTTTTTTCCTTGATGACGATGTCTGCCTATTAAGCTTTGAAACCTGGGGGGAATGGTACTCGCTAAAGACCCCTAACCTTTCCATCCTCCTGGTGCAACTCCCACCATTCAGCTCAGATTCACCGACAGCAGCTTCACCCTTCACGAAGAGCTGAAGAAGGAAATAGGACAGGAGGAGGAGGAGGAGGAGAAATGTGTGTCTGCCAGCGGGATGAGAGGAGAGCACAGGGAGGTAGGGATTCTGACAGCGGCTGCATGTGGCAAGGAAGGACGGCAAGGAGAAGCAGTGAGATGCTGCAGAGCGGGGTGGGTGTGTGTGTGTGGGGGGGGTTTCACTGATTGTCTAGGAACAACGTGAATGTAGAGCAGGCAGAAGATAGATGCCCTGTGCAGGAAAACAGACGGCGGAGGTAGATAGAGCAAGAGTGACGGACATTCCTCTCACCTCTGTGAGCAGCAAACATCCTAATACAAGCTAATCCCTCTGTCAGCCTCTTACCTCACCTGGGTCGACTATATCTCACCAACAGCCACGCACTGACAAAATGGAAGACTGATTTTCCTCAGATCGTACACTGTAAGTATTTGACTTTGGCCTAACGGACACAGTTGGTGCTTTTAGTCCCATGCAGCCGAGTATTTGGTCAACATAAACACACACACACACACACACTTGTGCAGCAATCATAGTGAGGACAGTCAGACATAATGTATTCCCTGGCCCCTTAACCTATAACCTTATCCATCACAACTAATCCTAAACAAAACCCAATTCTAAGCCTGACCCTAAAATCAGGTAACCCTTAAACACCTAAGCCTCAAAATGTCCATCTGGACTTTTTTGCTTATTTTAACCATAAAAAGGGCAAGAAAATGTCCTGCCCGTAAGGGCTTTTGCACATTTTCCCAGAATAACTTTCAATTTCTGGCAGTTATTTACAATTTACTGCTCATTAAAATAGTGCATTAACAATTTAAAATGAAGAAAAACAAAAACACTGTAGTTGTACAGTATATGAACACAACTACGATAAGAGTTTGCACGTTATTTGAAATGGTATTATACAACATACTTAAAATATCATTTGTTTGGGTCTAAAAACAGGCCAAAAAAAAGGGAAACCATGTGCAGGTGTTTTTCCAACTCTCTCCTCTCTAGCGACAAAGATGCTGATTCACTGGCTTCCTGCAACAGCACAAGTTTAAATTACCATCATAACCACATGTTGGCTTTGACATACAACTTCTCAGCTTTCAGAACTGTTGGATTTTTTCCAATATCACAAACCGTTGTGTAATTGCAGTAATGCAAATTGCATTTTAAGGGGTAACAGAACATGAGGACCAGTGGAAATGTCCCCACTTTCATGTTTTGGTCCTCTCTCACACACTCAAACCTCCTGCTGACATTTTCCATTTACCCTAAGTGTGTCATAAATTGAGCACTGATTACTGATTCACACACTGTTCATAAAGACCAAGCCAGTCATGTTGACAGTAGATAGGGCTGCAACGATTCATCAATTCATTGATTATTAATTTAATTAAACTCATCGTCAACTATTTTGATAATCTGTTTGAGTGTTTTTTTTATTATTATTTATTAAGCCGTGTGATTGTTGATTGATTTTTTTGCTCCACATAAAGAAATCAAACAATTTTGTGTAGATATTTGAATGTATACTTGAATTACCACACAACTGCACACCAAACAGCAGAGCTTTTGTCCCCCCAGAGTACCATACTGACACTGGTGAAGTTACCTAAGAGCCACACATTGAATTATGTCAGCACATCAAATTTGAAATCTCCAACGGATCTAAAATTTAATCCATCTTTTTATACCTCATATCTAAAAAGAAATACAAGTCTCTATCTCTAACAAAACACCCACATCTGAGATTAAACAGACACAAATAGCACCTTTAACAAAACAGGCGCATGTACTATGCAGATGTGGTGATAGACAGGAAGTAACCCTGACCTGAACCCTAAATAAAAGTCAATCTTTGTTTCATTGGTAACATGATTTTAATGTGAAGATGCAGGAGTGGGAACTAAAACATTCAGTCTGCATGTGCAGTGATTAAACAAAGTGTTGCCTCATCATATGTTTGCTGCATCCATGGCGTTTGTCTGAGCTACCTAAGCTTTAATGTGCTGCCTTTTATTGATTTTTGGGGATCATTTTGTTTTCCTGTGAGGGCGTCGTGGGTTGGATGAAGCTGGTCCACGGGCTAGACCTGGCCCCGGGGCCACATTCTGTCCATGTGTGATATTGAGTAATCTGACAGCGCATGAGGGATGGTTAGTTTTGGGCATTCATCAGGGCTGCAGCTCGTGGTCATTTTCATTATTTATTGAACAGGTGATTATTTTGTCAGTGGATCAATCACTCAGGTTTAGAAACTGTTAGAAAAGAGAGAAATACACAGGGTACCTCACACAAGATACATGGTCCACGATACCAATAATATCACGAAACAACGATTCTGTGATCAATATTAAATAAATAAATAAATATATATATATATATATATATATATATATATATATATATATATATATATATATATATATATACACATACATATACATATACACACACGCATATACATATACACACACACACATATATATATTGATCACAGAATCGCTTTCTCCGCTATTATCCCGCTTCCACTTAAGTTTCCCTCAGTCATTTGAGCAGCGCCACCGCGAGGAGATATCAAGCAGCAACACTCGGCGAGTGAAACTGGCTGGGACGGTTTACTTTAGAGAGATATATAAACACACACTCTATCTATCTATCTATGTCTATATACACACATATACATATATTGTCCTTGAGTTATTATTTTTGCTTTGAAAAATGAGTGAAACAATTGAAAATACATCAGAAAAGTGGCACATTTTCTTTGCCAGCAAATGGAATAAATCATTTCTAGTAACTTTGTGTCCAAAGACACATCAAAAGTACTTCCCTATAGGGATTTATGGAGGATTAAAGAGTATTTTTTTTCCCTCCTATTATTATTTCTATAAGACCCAAATACAATATTGTGTTACACATTTGCTTAAACACTCCTTATACAGTAAGGTTTACACAGCCTGGAAAACTGCAGAAGCCGTCACAGCAAGAGCACTAAAAATGAAGCTCACTCTAAACTCTTTAAAATATACTTCTACACATTTTATAAGATACAGAATTTATCAGAGATGCAATTAAAATGTGTTCAAATATATATGGATTAAATAAAACATCAACATCAAATGTCTACCTAAAAAGGATAAATTATGAATAAACTATTATTTCTTCCAGTACTGTTTTCTGTCTCATGGGTGCAGCACTACATGGATTTGTCCTTTTCAATGATCCAGATTCAGGCAGCAGCAAAACTCTGCAACATCAAGAACTACTTTCAGTCCGGCTGCTCACAAGACCAAAGACTTTAACCTGCCAGCGCTGGATGACAGGATTCAAACAATATTAATTATGTGATGCTCAGTGAAGCCTGTCAGACGCCTCAGTTAGAAAACACAAGATCAGCCTCCAGTAAAGTGCCTGTGGATATCATCTGATTTAAAACGAATCAAATTTACTCCTCATCAAAGAATACTGAATAGTAATGATGTTTTTTTTTTTTACACAAACCAAAGTCTAGGGTAATTTCTGCATATTTAAGAACCGATTTTACTGATTACTCCACACAACACCAACTCTAAGTCTTAGATGCTCAGTTGGATCATTCAGTCAGTTCTAAAGTGGAGGCTTATAAATCTAAAGGTGATGACACTTTAACTGTTTGAGCCCCTCGACTTTGGAATGACCTACGTTACATATGGAAGGTAAAGGCTGGTGGACTCACTCGATTGTGGATTGGTTGGTTTTCACTGCAGTTGATATCCATAATGTTGCATTGCTGCCTTCTTCTGGATTTAATCATCCATTACTTCTTATTTTTCCCTGTTTCATTTTCTCTCAGTGTTAAGTCGTCCTCTACTTCTTGGGGTTTGAGAGCTCATTATTGGTATTTTCTTTATGTACATCACTTGGCATCTGTAATGCTGCAGTACTGCATTACACTCTTTTGGTTGCTTCTCCTTCTCCTTCTAATGTCTTTAAAGTTAATCTATGCATCTTTTTACAGATCTGCTTTTATGTGATGTTGTCCACTTGTGCTTTTCTCTTGCATCGTATTGCTTTTATTTATTTAATACACTTTAACATTTGTGCGACATCTAGGGGCAATTATTTTTTACAACCAATTTCTCTGTCAATTATTTTCTCCATTAATCAAGTGCTGTTTTGCCAAAAAAGTTGATTAGTATTTCTTTTTGATAAATGGAGCAAAGAAACCAGAAAATATTCACATTTAAGGAGCTGAAATAAAACCTAATAATCAATTATCAAAATAGTTGATGATTAATTAAGTAATCAACCAATTGAATAATTGTTGCAGTCCCTAGTGATGTGCACTTTTATTCTGTTTTTATTCTTTAATACACATCAACCAGCTATTACTTCTATTTTGCCTTTATTCACACAGAATTTTGTGGCTCTGCCTTCAAACATATAATCCTCTTGGATTTTTTGCTAATCTAGGATTAAAAGGTATCATGATATATATGATTGCACCAGTTTCAAATGAATTGGTCTTTGTCTCTCCTTCTGTTTATGCATTCTGATTTGTATTACTGTATAATTTTAACTGAACTGCTTCACAGTTTTGTAGAAAAGAGATTTATATAGCAGGGGACTGAATGATTTAATAAAGGTTTTTAAAGAAAAAGATTTTTGCTTTGTCTCTTAAAGTGATTTCTCATTTCTTCATTATTATTATTATTATTATTATTATTATTATGATGATGATTATTTTAATGATTATATGCATCACACGTTAGATGTATTATTTCATCCACCGCCCTGTTTGGTTTGTTAATCCAGAATCACCCTATGTAAACTGAGTGAGGACTGTATCTGTACATATTTCACACCACAACAATTATCCAGCAGCAGCGCTAATATGAGGCCAAATGTCCCAGAGCAGGGAGGCAAAGAAACGGCAGCTGGTGACTGTGAATCTGCAGGAAACGGACCAGTTATTAAAAACAACACCATCTGCAAAGCGAGGATGGAGAGGCTGCCCAACAAAACACGGTCTCCCGTCAGCTCTTTGTTTCCGAAGTGACCGTCTTTAACTCCCACAACCGAAACACAGAATAAATCTGAGCGGAACAAACGTAAACACCGACTCAACACGCTCATACGGCGATTACGAACCAGGAAGGGAAGGAGAGATGGTTCGTCTCTCGTGATGAAGCCCGTTGTTATAATACATCAGCCTTGTTTTCACCAACTTAATCCTATCACGGCTTTTTGAGGAAACTCTTACCTTTTGTGCAGAGCTGTGTCACGCTGCTGTGGCGGAAAATCTGCGGGAATCTGTGCCTATCTTCAGTGTTTGGGAGTGGGTTCGGTGCTGGTGCTGATGTTGTGCGCCGTGTCTCTCAGTCAGTCTTTTCCTCTTCCTCGGTGTCTCCGCTCTCTGCTAGTGGTGCTGAAGTGGACAGCTCACGGAGGAACTGTGGAACAAAAAAAAGAAAAAAGAAAAAAAAAAACTAGCGCCCCTTGCCGGAGCGGATGAACCTCTGCAGCACGGACGGAGCATGGAGTCAAAACCACAGGCAGAGCGTCACCTAGTGTGGGCTTCACGTCCTCTTCTCGGACCAATGAGCCCATTATCACCGTGTTTGACGTTGTCATTGTAGTGACAGAGTTACCTGGCACAGGTGTAAATAGTAAATTAAACAATAAATCAATTCATCTTCACTGGTGTGACCCTATGCACAGCAGCCATTTTAGCATGTTCTCGCAGGAAAAGCTCAGGTGTTGTGAATCTCATACCAATTGCTGTGTTCAGCCCCTGCAAGTCAGAGCAGCGCGCACCTCCGTACTGAGAGAGCTAAATGGAACGCAGCCATAATTAATTTGATTATTTACACCTGTGATTTTCCTCACGTGACCTGTGTAAATGAGTGCAGTAGAGCCAGCATCCACTTCAAAAAACACTTTGTTTTACGTTATCTTTATATATACTAGACATTACGGTAAGATTTCAAAAATAAAAGCCCTATGAAATAGCATAATTAAAATATATTTCACCTAAATCCAGACTGTTATGGAAAGCAAATTGCACTTTACGCTGATAGTAGACCACCTCAGGGTGGCCCTCACAAAATATGCCATTCTAATGTGGAATTTCAAAATAAAAGGCCTCTGAAATAGCATAATTGACCTATATTCCACCTAAATTTAGACATAATATAAAGGAAACTACCTGTTTCCACAAGCACACAGGTGTAGTTTCCTTTTTATATCAATCTCGCTGCCCCTTCACTGAGAGGATCGCAGAGGCACTCGCAGAACTCGAGACTGTTCACTGTCCTCGCTCCCAAATGGTGGAACGATCTCCCCATCGACATCCGGACAGCTGAAAGCCTCCACATCTTCCGCCGCCGACTAAAAACACATCTCTTCCGACTCTACCTCGACTAAGACGACAAAACAAAAAACAACAACTTGTATATCGCACTTATGACTAGCACTTCATAGTTTGATCTACTTGAAGCTCTTACTTACTTCTAGCTCTTATTTGTACCCAAATGTTTAAATGCACTTTTGTAAGTCGCTTTGGATAAAAGTGTCTGCTAAATGACATGTAATGTAATGTAATCTGAATTGAGCTGGAAAATAGGTTAAAAAAAAAGTGTCCACACACTCAATCTGTGCAAAAATCTTTTTCAGTGCAAGTCTCCAGTCAGTGACCTTCTTCAAGGCATAAACAGGCAGCAAGCAGTTGCTGTATCACAGAGATTAATGGCGCCACACTTTGATTAGCCCCAGTACAGAACACTTGAGTCACTGTGGCTACAAATTAAATTGTCACATTAATTGTGGAGACAGTGAACCAACACCAGCATACAGAATATACACAGTTTACAGTGAGGCTGCACAATATTATGAATAGTAATTGGGTGTGTGATCACCTAAGTGTTCAATATTGCGATGACAATACGGCGATGACTGCAGTGTTTTAATGTCTTCCTGCTTTGTGTTCGCTGACCCAGGTAGTGAGCAGCCCATGCAGACACTGAAACAAACAAACAAAAAAGTCTTATTGAAAAAAAAGATACCTTCTACATACTTCCATTGACACATTTTCTGCTACTATAAACAAAAACAACCCTTACTCCTTGAATTGTAAATGAAACAAAGAAACAAAAGTATCATCATTTCTGTGTCAAACAGCATGAAGAACAATCTACAAAGTGCTTTCATCAATGTAATCTTCCATATGGATGAGAATGATGATGATGATAAATGGACCCAGTGGTTGTAGCATTCCTGAGGTTTTGAAAAAAGCAAGTCTATTCACTGTCTGAATGGTGTTTTTCTCCTCCATTCCTGCTTAAATTATATCAAAAATATCTGCTGTGAAAAAGGCCTCTATCCTCCACAAAAATGGCATTTTTAGCACCACACTCTAACCAACTGAGGTAACCAGCCATAACTAATCAAAGCAGCCAACATTATTCTACTATAAAAGGTGAATGGTGGTATGATTTAACTTCTGTATTTCAGCTTATACGTCTCCTGTAATGACACCATGTGTCTGTTTTTCTTTCTTGCACTGGTGTGTAGAGCACGGTTTAGCTTGCGATAAATGTGAGTAGTCGTTGAGATAAGCAGGTTCTCATGTCAGACAACTATACACATTGTTCATCCTTTAGTTTATAACCCTATTAAATTGCAGGGATGGACTGCGAGTTCTTCTCCTGTGTGATTTAGGTAGGTCTCCGTCGTTTTCTTTATTTTCTGTACTTTACAACTTTTCTTTGTGACGGTTTCCTTATCCCATTAGAGACTGAACTATTTCAAGCTCATGTTTGTTCAACACACTCCTTTGAGAAATAAATGCTTTCCCTTGCATTTAAAATGAAAAATCCATGTGCCTAAGGCAGAAAAGACAAACAACAAACACTGACAAGACAGACCGACATACCTGGCTGCCTTTTGGGATGATTGAATGGTTGAGTGGGTCAGTGACCCATCAGGACAACGTTGCCTTCAAGGCACACACATGCAGACAGGAAGTATATCCATAGTGATGGGTGATGATGATCTAAGCAAGTGTATGTATGTACGTGTCCCTTGTGGGTGCTTTGACTGACAGAACCTGTGAGCCGAGTCCTACATGGAGCGCACGTGCAGGGACGAGGATGTTATTGGTACAAATAATGTTCTGTTTGAAGATGATTGCCTGATTGTGAAAAAACCAAGAGGTAATAATAGGACATACTGCAGTAACTGAAGGCAAAAACACATACAAAAAAAGATCAAACGCAAATGTTTGTTACAATCTGCAGGCTCACCAATAGATGTCACTATTTTTTACACACTGGACCTTTAAAGCAATCAATAATAAATGCAGTTATTAACTGATGCTTCCAAAAAACCGAATATCACAATGTCACATTTCCACTCATCTGAACGTCTGTTTTGCCAGAGAAATAAGAAGGCTGCGAAATGATACCATAGCAAACAACAACAAACATAACAACAACTTTAATCTAATTAACATCCACACTTACGTGGTATGATTTTTTTTTTTTGGGTGAACTGAAATACATTCTTTTTGCAGCTGGTGAGATGTATCGGATAATTATTATCAACAGTCTCAGGGCTTCAGTGTTCAGGTCTTCAATGTTTCCTTGGTCTCCTGAGCATCATAGTAGGTTCCAGTTAAGTCTGGAGTCTGTTCTCCAGGGTCACATGGGGTGCACATTGTCCCATGTGGTTGGCTGTAGGGAGTTGTCTGGTGCTGCTGCAGCAGAAGCAGCACCAGAAGCACCTGGGTCTCCCTGTGTGACAGCGAGGGTGGCCTGCTCTGGCAGAAGTGTGGGGTCCGTCAGAATGGCGGTCGTGGTGCTCAGGAGACGGAGTGAACTCAGGACCACTGACGAGGACACACAAGGAAATGACAAACGCAAGTTTGTGAAAGAACAATGGATGAAAATTGTGGATAATTGATTAAAAGTACGGGTTGTAATGGACTCACTGGGTCTGAGGGTAGGCAGCGAACAGTGCTGGTCCAGCCAGGACAGAGTGGATCGACACAGGTCCTCCACACTGGCAGTGGACACCATTCCGTTATAGGACTCAAAGAGCGGTTCAATGATGATACTGAACTGACACAGAGTTGAGGAAGGAAATCTGGCTCATTGAAAATGAGGGAGATCATGAATTTCCGGTCAGCAAAATGTTTTTAAACAGTGGTGCGTAACTTTTAAATATAAGTAAATATCAGTCAGATTCAAACCACTGTCAAATGAGTTCACACATTGCTGATTAAGCCCATCAGCGCCACACGACTCACTCTTTCTCTTTGTTTTTCCAATGTATTTGTTTTAAGTCAAGACAGACGGAAACAACAACAAAATTGCACTAGTAATAAGTGAGGCAGCTGCAAACAGATTACAGTATGATAATAATAAGAAAAGCTTCAGAAGTCAATTCTATGGGATAAAAACTACTGGTCCCCACACAGCTGCTGTGTACGCATAAATACTCCCTCAGTGAGGTCTGATAGTTTTGCTTGACTGAGCCTGTTTTCAGAAAAAGAATGCAGCGTTACATGATTTCTGCTGACAAAGACCAAACGGAGGAAAAAAAAAGTCACATCAACAACAAAAATCTCCAAACGTTTAAAACATTTTAAGCACAGCAGCTTTCAGAAAGAGCTGATGTTCTAAAAACAATCAATGTCAACAAGAATCAAATCAATTTACAGTACATCGTAGCTTCTACTGCAGACAAAGGCCTACTCCTTTAAAAACTGCTGAGAAGTACAACATGTCTGATTTAAATGCTCACTCATTTTTAGTACATTTTTTAGGTTATAGTAAATCAGTTTGTTAACTTAACTTAAGCTCCATGTACTGCATGTTCAAGGTAATACACTATGGCGCCGTATAATATATGGTATATTATCTGCACACTCGCACACACATGTGCAGTATTTGGAATTGATGCAGCACTTAGTGTGGACAAATGCTTTATCTGCTAATGTTTACCATCTACTATCCTGTGTCTACATAAAGAGAAATTGTCCTTGTTGTTTTTAAATGCGATTATTTTAAGAGCAGTTTAAGATAAAAAAGAACTGCAGAAAACATCTTCATATTCATGGAGAGAGAAAAACACCCTCAAGGTGTTTCTGTGTAAACACAAACATCTTGTTTTGCCAGCGAGATAATGGATTGGGCGATCATTAAGGGGAGAGTTATGTATTAAATTTACATAATCATTTTTTAGGCAACACACACGCCCTAGATGACTAATGTGCTTTTTTTTCTGAAATAGAAATACCCTATTGTACTGTACTTGAGAAAAAGTTTGCTAATCATGAATTTACATGGCCAACAGCTTCATTTCAGAGGATATTTTCCCTGACACACTTTAAAACTATCCTTCTCAGTAATTGTCCACAATGGCATAATGCTTAGTATAATATGCTCATTTGGATTAAAGGATTGAGGTTGTAAGGGAACAAGAATGAATTTAAAATGAGTCCAAAGTCTGAAAAAGCCAAACGCAGGGACAGAAGGATACACTTAGTACCCAGCACTTGATCATATTTGTTTTTACGCAGTGTGAGTAAGTTTGCGGAGTCGTGTTTGTTTTCATTAACCTTACATTTAAAAGGATACAATCCAAAACTTCCAGTTCTGCAGAGTCTGTGCCCGGACATACTCTCTGAACTTCTGCCTCATGTGGTCAAAGCGCTGCCGTGTGATGGGCACACCAGTGGCTGGAAGCTGCAGCTGACACGTACTGCGGGGACAGACACAGTGAGTCAAGTCACATCATACTTCAACTGACTGAGTTCACTTCAGAGAACTTGTGCAGTCTGTCATAACAGCACACGAATATAAAAAAACTCAATGAATGCTTCTAAACACACATTTAACCTAAGGCAGTGTTGAATGCAAACTGCTGGATACACATGTACACACACACATCTAACTTTAACCAAACTAGTATTCAAATCGTATTATAATTGACATAACCACTTGCTCAAATATGAAGTTCTGCCTCATTAGGACCAGGTTTTGGTCCACACGAGGACACCCGGTCCTGATAAGGCTAGTGTTTATGCAAAAAAGGTCTTATGGCAGGTATGATCGTAAATTAACAACTGAATGCCTACCTGTAACCCTTAATCTAATCCTAACCTAAATCCAATTCTAACCATAACCCTAAAACCAAGTTGTAACCCCCTAAAGAGTCATTTAAAGTTGTGAGGACCAGATAAAATGTCCTCACCTTCCTCCAAAATGTCCTCCCTCCTTATTGTTTATATGATTTTTGGTTTTTACAACGATACACACACACACACACACACACACAAACTTGTTTTCATATCTAAGTGAGGACACATCATGGACATAATGCGTACCCTAGACCCTTACCCTAACCTTAACCATCACAATTAAGTGCCTAACCCTAACCCTCACCATAGTCATTACAACTACATTTATATTCCTAATCCTCATCTCTAAATTCAGATTCTGCATGTGAACAAGGGATAAAATTGTGGTAAGGCTTTTGGATTGCAGACCAATCACGTTGGAGCACGCTTTGGTTGCTCTCAGGGAAACATGTATCAGCTACTGGCTGTTTCATTTTACAGGAACAGGAATACACCAGAAACTGGACTCACTCGGGACCTCACGCGGAGATGAAACGATAAATAATTTCAGCATATCTTGCAATAAAAAGCACTCGCAATAACTTGATTGGAGGTGAATTCTTTTTATCAGGATGACTGGGGGATTTATTGTGAAGTGCCACAAAAGGGAGCCTCCACTTTTTCACTCATTCCAGGACCTCATGATTTAAATAGAGTGATTTTGATGTGGTTCAGAGGCATTTTAGGAGATGAAAGCAGGTTTACTGGCATTACATGTTGTGAACAGCAATTTTCCCCTGAAAATTCGCTCCCTGACTTGTGCCACGCTGCTCATCTGACTGCGAATGTGAAATGGAAAAGTATCAGGATATTTTCTGTCAGGAATGCACAAAATATGAGAGATCCAGGAGCTGACAATAGAGCCTATGACTTCGGAGACTGATTAAGTCTAAATCTAACACCCCTACACACACACACAGGTTTGCAGAGCTATTCCTTTTAGGAGACTGCATTTATCTGGACAGTCTACACAAAGCATTATAATTCAAATCTTAGCCCTAAACTTCCCCAGGAATGAGGTTTGTGCCTCATTACAACCAGGTTCTGGTCTCCATGAAGACCACTGGTTTATGCCAGCAAGGTCCTAAAGAGATATCAAATACAAGTATACACATGCAGAGCTAAAAGTCTCACTTGATGGCAGAGTTGAGGAGCTGGATTTCCTCTCTGAGTCTTTGGGCCTCCTCGTGCAGCTGAGCTCTCTCCTGCTGCATCTTACTGATATACTCCGCCGTCTTCTGCAGCGTGGTGGCTTTGCTGATCTGTGACAGCAGACAGAAGAGTCGTTGCGTCAGCCAAACCGCACGCAGCACTCGCGCACAAATACTCCACAGTTCTGATATTGACGCGTTTTCATCTATATTCGGGAATCGTTTAGTTCTCCAGTTCGTGTGATGTTCTCTGCCTCCACCTTTCGGCACATTTATGTGTGATCATGTGGCAGCTCGTCTTTTCACTGTACCTTTATGCTCGGCTGAGAGCTGAGCGTTGTCACAAGGTTATGCAACGTGTCAAATCCAAGTTTGATGTTGAAACGCCTCTTTTGCTCCGCTGAGATGTGAGTGATCCTCCTGGTGTCAGTTTGCTGCAGACAACACGGCTTAGAAGTTTGATTTTCCACATATTTAACACTTTGTTAAGAGAACTACTCAAGTTTAATATTTAACGAAGTGACACAGTATGTCCTACCTTACTTGATTCTATTTTTCCATGTCCTGAGAAGCCTGACTGAGGGGACTCGGGGTAGGAGGATTTTTCCAAAAGGTTTGACGGGGATGTTCTTCCTGGGTTTTCAGGGAAATTAACTAAAACAAACAAACAAAACAATAAATAAAACAATTAATTATCCACAAATCATATGCACAGCAATGTCATTTCAGGGTTCTAGACAGGATTTCATTACAGCGAAATGGTAATGGGGGGGGAGTGCAGCGAGATTGTTGCGGAGCTTTTGAAAATTTAAGGTGAAAATTGGCTATTCTTAGGGTACCCAATGGGGAACATTGTTCTTTTTACACTATATATTCTTGATGCGTAATTTTTATACTTTAGTATCTTGGCCGTGTTATGTTCATATCAATAGAATTAAATACTATGGCTTTTCCACACTTTGTGGAAAGATATTATTTCAACTTGTACATAATGTAGTGTGATACATACATAAGTCATGTAGGGTGGTAAATGAAGTATAAAACCTTTAATTTTCCCGGAAAAAATGGCTTTTTTAATATTATTTAACAACAAATGAGATGATATTTCAAACTTTCTAAACCTAAAGTAAAATTTCCGTCCTACCAATTTGAAATGTCCTGCATTATGTCTTGATAAGAGCATTTGGAGAAAAAAAGATGAGAGTGCATTGGAGTGCTGAGCATCTACCAGATAAGCTGCTCCTGTCTGTGCCGTAGAGCTGAACAGGAGACAGTTCCTCAGTCTTGGGAACAAGGAGGGTTGTGCCGGTATGTGTGGAGCCGTGGGTGAGTAGGTTGGACACTGCCAAGCCCCTGGAGGTGCCTGCATGGGCTAGTCTGTTGTGAGTCGTCAGACCGACACTCTGGCTGTGCAGAGGTGTCAACACTGACATCCCCGCAGGCCAGCCAACTCCATGCTGCGGCTGTGATGACACTCCTCCAACATGTTTGCCACCACTACTGCTGCTGCTGCTGCTGCTGCTTAGCTGCAAAACAACACACACATCCTCAACTTAGAATGTCCTCTACACACACCTGAGGGTGTAAATGCAGAGGATTGATTTTAATTAAAAAAAGATGTCTGGGGATGTAGGTTATGATCCAAGTAAGAGATGGTGTGATTTTGTTAGTGATTCAAATACAGATACGGAATAAGGATTGACTGTAAATACACTCTAAAATAAAATATCTGCTGTTGATCTGATCTGTATTAGATGCTCAAAATGCACTTATTACCTTTCATTTCAGATAATACCTGGTTTGTTTCTTTAATGGTAAACAAAGGATATTTGTATGTGCATTAGAAACAAAAATCCAATTATTTTTACATATATATACAATATTTCATTTTAAATATTTAGTGTTTTTCACAAATGTATTCAATATAATAAATATGAAGATAATTAATGCAACAGACATCTTAAGAAAAAAGACTAACCGTAGAGCTGGGTGATGATGACCTCTGACCTTTGGTTGTCACGAGAATAGTATCCAGTCCCAGTGCTGGCTTCCCTGTCAACACAAACACCAATAGAGTTTGTAATAATCACTGAAAAATGATTACGAAAATGTATTAGAGGTGTGTAGGGGGGGGAATTGATACAGTGAAATATTGCAATATTTTTTAACTGATGTTACAAATAAACATTCAAATTTTTGTGGATTGAAACCAGATGGACACTGCAGACACTAGATGGTGCCAGGCGCTCACTCTCAAAAGAGATGATTTTTCCAATATCATGATAATATCGTATTTTGGATTCCCACCCCTACTCAGATTACATTTTCTTAACATAATTACTGTTTTCACAGCCTGTCACCTAATCATGTGATAATTATTCTCTGCTGTTACACTTTCACTTTCTATCTCCAGCTGTTGTTGACACAGGAAAATTCATGAATTAGGTTCAACAGACAGTGGGAAAGCCTGGGATGGATTATGAGCCAGGGGGCCCCTGTGCACAAACTGGAAAAGGGCCCCCCCGTGTGCCACCACACAGACACACACAGCCACCCCTGCATGAGTAACATGGTAGCATAGTAAGGCTTGGGCACAGAGACAGCGATTGCAGTCATCATTTTAAACACTAAAGGTTGCTGTTATAAATATAATTTACATATATCACCTTTATAGGACAGAGTGGAGGAGAGAGAAGAGACTCACGTTCCCTACCGCTGGAGCAGAGCAGTTTAGCCAGACAGCTAGTCGGTGTGGGGGCAGTGAACTGGGAGGCATGTGAAGCCACAGAGGGACACAGTGTCCTCGCTCCTCCCGTCTTCTGCTTGTGCTTGCCTCTGACTCCCGTGACAGCCACCTGCTCGGGCACTGAGAAGCAGTGGGGCGCCGTGACGGAGGGCAGCGGTGCCCGGACAGGGTCAGGCATGGCGTCGGCGTAGCTGAGAGAGTGGCAGGCGGTCTGAGGGTACGTGTCCGCTGTGTGCGATAAACCGTGACCCTGGTGCACAGAGGCCTGGGGCCCCATGGAGGAGGCAGTGTGGGTAATGACGGTGGAGGTCACGCTCGACGTAGTGTAGTAACCGAACTTGTGGCATGGCAGCGGATGCAGAAAGGGAATAGCCGCAGAGACTGGCTCCTCAATGCTGGTACTGAACGCTATTGAAACAGGTGCATTAGAGTACTGGGGTCCATATGTCATGGCTCCTGATCTGATGCTGGATTCGTGGTATTCACTGCAGTCCTGGACAAGCCTGCTCAGCTCCGGTCGGGTATTGGATGAGGAGGGTTGAGGGGACTTATCAGCGGACAGGCTGGGCTGGAAAAGAAAGTGGGAGTCAGTCATTTCCCCCGACAAGACATTTCACAATCAGAAGGAGCCGTGAACAGCGACAGTACCTGGGCCAGCTGGCTGTTGATAAGAAGCTGAGGAGCTGTTACTACGGGAGAGGAAACTGGAGCAAATGCGGCGTTGGATGGACTCTCAAAATAGCTACAGTCAGCAAAAGCAGTCTGCTCAGTGGGCTGGCCTCTGTAGGTCATGAAGATATCTGGGAAAAATCACACACACAGTTAGAAACTACGAGCATCGATGCAGCGGACGGCAACAAAACTGCTGCTCACACTTAATGTACAGGTTTCAATTAACAGCTTAACAGCAGTAGACCTCACACTCCTCATTCCTCCCTTCCACAAGCAATATACTGTAAATGTTCATAAAAATAAATATACATATTTATACTGTAAATATACGCAAGTCCATACTGTGTATATTCTGCTAACTGTCTATAATGTACATACTACATTCTATTTTGACTATTTTTTATATATCTTTTTATATTGCAATTTTCTTTTTTGGTAATGCATGTTTATTATTTATTATCTTTATCTTTACTGTCTTGCTACAGTAAAAATGTACATTTCCCCACTGCAGGACTAATGAAAGACTATCTTATCTTATCTAATAATGAATGGTTGAAGTTCAGCATTTACAAATTGATTCATCATGATGTGTTTTTATGACCATTTTAATTCCCCTAATCAATCAGTTTTTGGCTTATATCAATACTACCAAATAGCAATAAATCAGAATTGCAGCTTCTTAATACAATCAAGTTGTGACAAAAGTACACAGTCAGATCAAACCACAAATATAACTAGAAAATGTGCTTTCTCTTCTTCTTGGAAACATTTTTATATTATCATTGAGATGCACGTGTTCTGGCATTAATGAAATGGACAATAAAAAGCAATGAAAACAACCCAGTCAGGCCAAGAAAAAAACGACGTTGTTGTTGTTGTTGTTGTTGAGCAAATCGATAAAGGTGTAATCTGGGTGTATTAAATATTAAATCCTTGCCTAAGCACCAATCATTAACAATGTCAAATGAAAACAAAACACAAAGTAATGCACAGGACTAGGGGGGATTGCTTTGCTGAAAGTAACACAGAGGCCAAAACAAACATAACTATTGTGGCCTTGAGCAAGTAACTAAAGCCCAATCTGCTTCCTCCCTGCTTGTTTCTTGCTGCAGGCGAGCTTGTTAGTTCTCTAGAGGCAAGCAGCCTGAGGCAAAAAATAAGAAAACAAAAGCAGTGGATAGATATGAGTTCTTATTATAAAATGATAGGATGTAGTGTAAAACAAAATAAAAAAAATTTATATCAACTCACAAAAAGCAACATCATTTGATGAAGTCACTTTTTCTCCCTTTACAAAGGAATCATGATACCACATTTAACTGAGATTCTAACGTGACCATACGTGTGAACTGTTGTTAGTCCCCATGATAATCTGGTGTTAATATCCACAGTGTAATCTGTGTTTTTAATGATGTATGACGGATTGATTTATAACAAGATTCAGGAGTCACTCATTATGTAATTATTAATTAAGAAAAACCAAACAAATAAAGCAACAAGCAAACAAACAGAGCCTAACCTGCCTATTTATGGAGTTCTGGCTCCTGATGGGATAAAGTGTTTGGCGGATAATCAAACTCACTGAACAAGCACTCCAGATCTGTGATCACTGTCAGAATATTACAGCTATTTATCTAAAAGACAAACCCGAAAGAACTTTAAACAGAGGTTTGTTTTGGGGAAGGAAATTCCACCATCAGCCAGCCCATCACCTTATTTGTCCACGACATATAGGTGGTGTCACAGCTGGGGCTCATAGTTACACACGTCCTCTTCCACTTCCTCTTTCTCGCTGCTTTAAATTCCTCTCAACCCCAGAGTTCCAAATAACAAAGTGCGGACACGGCAGTTAGACAAAGGAGTGTCATTCAAGATCAGGTTTCCTTGATGCAAGAGCCAAATGACTTTTTAATTTGACGGTGTGGTTTATTTCATTGGATTTCTCTGCACTAAATCAAGCGGTTAATCACTGTTAATGAAGAGAAGGGCAGGTGAAACCTGGTGAATAAAACAACGTGACTCTATGATATCATGTGCCACAGACAGGGATAGTACCTGGTATATCCATGAAATCATCCATACTAGGCTGCAGTGGAGTTAGTCCGGGCTGGATTATATCAGCATTGGTGGTGTAGGCTGAGGAGGAAGGAAAAATAACAACATTAAACTTAACAAAGAAGAAAAGACATGTGAGTGCATTTGTCTTTGTTCGTTTTGTTGTGAGGTTTTTTTTTTTTACTGTTTTCGAGTTTCCCATGTGTTGGGTTTCATCTAAGTCTAAGCACACAAGGTGCTCCGGATACATAACACATAACTGTTCTTCCATTAATTATTAGACTGTAGAAAATACCTGCACAACATTTTGAAAAACACATACAGTTGGTGTGGATGTTTCAGCTTGTTTCACTGCACCTCTGTTGGGTTATGGTCTATGGTGATTTTCTCAGCTTTAACCACCGTCTATACCTCGGAGTTTATTTTCTTGTTGCACTGGTACGGCACATGACCAGTGAACCCAGTGCGCCGCCACCATAACCACAACAAATAATGAAGGTGTAAACAAACTGATAATCGGGATAAATGACTCCTAAAATCCTCTCAAGCTCAGAAAAACAGCACAACGGCTACTCATCGTGATGCTCCTTCTCTCCTTCTTCAAGGTTGAGCATGTTATATAGTGTGACATGTTCATCCCTGGCAATTTAACGTCACTTTTCGCAAGTGATAAACGTTTCCCAGAAGAGTTGTGGAAAATTTAAAACAGGTGCAGCGGAGGAGCAGCTGTCTCTGTGTTGTCCTGCCATGGACTTGGTGCACCATGATGTTCACCCGCTCTTGACATTATTTTAGAACTTAAATTATTAGCTGAGTGCCCATTTCTAGAAGGAGGAGCCACAGAGCTGAAATGGCATCATTACTAGACATTGTGTCTATAAAATGAAATGTGGACGAACGAATTTCTAATACACACCGACCGTTCTTGACATAAATAAATAAACACCAAAGTTTCACTTTCTCTTCCCCTTCTTGATAGAAATGATACAAATGTATGGAACGTGGAAGCTTATACAAGTACAGTATGTAGGCTGTTTGCACGCGGGTAAGTTATGTGTAAATAGTCAGGTTTGACTAAGCGTAGAATAATGCAAGGGTCATTTCTCCTGAAACTGAAGATGAAGATCAAAACCTTCCTGGAAGACAAGTCGAAGGGACACACTATGTCTACTGGAGATTGGTCTGTACATATCCATATGTGTCTATACTGAACCAAAAACTCAAGAAGGACCTCATGTGAAAATATCTACAGTCATAAGTCTGTGAAAATAGAGAAATGTCTCATACAGAAATGAAAAACTAACACTTTTTTTGAGAACATGAAATTTGGTGTTGGGATTTATATATATATGTACACACATACACATATATATATGTATATATATGTATATAAATGTTACTGAGTCTGATTTGAGACCGCAGGGCATAAAACTTGACTCAGTAGACTCACAGTTTAATTGCGTCTGATCTAATGGGGACTATTTACTCACTGCTGTGTCCGTCACTGGCCCAGGGACATGGCTTCTGCGTCATGGTGAACAGTGTGTCAGAGATGTCCGACAGGAGGCAGTCCAGGTCAAACATGTGAGCCTCCACTGGCGCAGCTTCAGCCTCCTGGTACATCTGACTCGACCATTTCTCCAGTTTGGCCTGGCAGATCTGACTCTGCAACACACGAGCCAGACATCCAATCACTCACAAGAGGTGACGTTCCCCGGTCCGTCCATTAGAGGGCTCCCTACGGGTACGACTGAAAAGTCTTGAATGCAAAGTGATGCACTGATGGCATCTGACGAAACATTATACATTTACCTTTAATTTCACTTTAACAACTTTAACATCAAAAGATCAAGATAGCATGCAAGCAGCAATACACACGACTGGATCTCCTCCATCCTCACACTCAGCCAGAAAACCACACATTTGTAAAATCCAAGTGTCTGTCGAAAAAGGCAGTGAACACAACTCACAGAATACAAAGCTCTGGTTCGGGGGTCTTCTCCCTCTGTTTGAGATGCATCTGCACTTTTAAGTCAGAGCCCACATTTATAGGGAAGCACAGCTGAGCCGGAAACTGTTTTGATTACGTCTGAGCACACGACATACCCAGTTGTAATTTATTTATTTTCCTGCTCAATTTGTGGGATAATATGAGTGAAAGCAAGTAGAAAATGAGGTGAGATTGTTTTGTGTGTGTGTGTGCGAGTGTGTGTGTACGAGCGTGGAAAAAAGCACTTTATGCATATTGTTCAAAAACACGAGCCCCTTGCTGGTTATCATCATGTTGCCTTTGTTCAATTCTTGATTTTCATGTCTCACCGTTTCAGTAAAAAGCAGCAGGCTTTTGTCCCTGACCTAATTCTGGCAGCTCTTCCACATTCACGTGCAGACAAATAGGAAGACCTGAAGCCCCAAACAAAACAAATTGCCGTTGCCTTGGCGATGAAAAACAAAATAAACATGCATATGAGCGCCACCAAATGCCTCACTTCCGTTGGGCGTTTGAGGGCTTTCCTGAAACCAGGTGGTACAGTGAACTCTCCACGGATCGTCATCGGGTGAAACTAAATTATAGATATTAAATTTATGAGCTGGGAAATATTGACGAATGCATACTGATATAATGTTTATACATTTTGGAAACACACAAGTGTCTCAAATATTTGAAATGTTCCTCTTGTTAGCAACAATTTGTCAATTTGGAAAAAAAAAAAAAGGATTTCTTAATTCTTTTCTGTTTTTTGCCCAATCAACCAGCTCCAAGTTCCAAAATAAAATAAAATAACATAGGCAGAGGTTAAATTAGAGATTTTTTAGTATCATCACTAAGGTCATAATTAGTATAGTATTGCACTGGGCCGCATTATATTCAGATGTGTGAATGACCAGTTATCATATTTAAGGTCCAGAAATTAAGTATATTAAAGGCGACATAGACCGGAAGCTACAATTAACGCTGCGTTTGTGTGTGTGTGTATCTGCGTCATTACCTTGTTTATGAAACCCTAAAGTTTCAGAACAAACAGTTCAGCCACTGCTGAGAAAATAGTGTTGTATTGTTTTCCTGGGCTCTGCGAAGCGGATCGGCACTTCCTTAATTTGATGTCGTCATCAGAAATCCTCACCACTCCTCTCACCACCGTAGTGCCTCCTGGTGCGGGCACTAGTCCGGGCACATCCGGTTGCGTACATTCAACCGCAGAAGAAGAAGAACTACTCTCGTTGTAGCTGCTGAGATGCAGAGCATCCACCGTGCCAGAGGGGGAGCTGTGTATCTGAGAGCTAGCCTATCTATTGCGTCACTTCCAGGTACCTGGCCAATCACAGGACAGTAGGATAGCTCTCGTTGGCTGGCCAATCACAACACAGTCCACATTCTGGGGGTGTGGTTTTGGTCTGAAACAGCGCAGCTGAGGAGAGTGTCAGTGAGGAGATATTTTGATCGGCTCATTTGCAGTGATTAGGAGGTTTATATCCATGAAAAAAGGTTAATATATGTAAGTAGACCTCCATAACTAACATATATGTGTGATACAAGCATTCTATGTCGCCTTTAATAAAAGACTGGCTTTATGGAGGATACCTCCACGTTTCTACAGCAGCATGAAATGTGCAAATGTAGAAGAACTGACGCACTTAGCAAAGGGGTTGAGTGCATGGGGAAATTCTGCTGTTTGTTGTACTGTACCTGTCTAACCTTTAGATGTCAGTAATTCTTAGACACTGAACCGTTTATAAACAACCAGAAGGTCATGGGTTCAACCTGCTGCTCAGCGAGTCTCAAATCTGTCCCTGAGCAAGACGTTTAAAGTTTCAGTGTGTAAGATTTCACAGCATTTATTGGTGGAGTTGCATGTTGCCTGGAAGGAAGTGAGGCATTAGGCATCCAATGTGGACTATTGCAAAAACATACGGCGTGTTTCCACTAGTGCAACTTGACTCACCTCAGCACGGCAAATGTTGCTTTTTCCATTAGCGTCAGACTGCCGTCACAGGAAAAGGCACAATGCCAAACTGTAGATCAGTTAAAAAGACTTAACAGTCCTGGGTTAATCTGCAACATTTAGCAAGGAAATGTCTAAAATCTCATGATTTAACAGAGGAGTCTGACGTATTTAGCGACAGCACGGCGGATCGCAAGCGACGAGCCGCACACATGGTGTTTATAGAACTGTGCCACGCGCCTGGACACTAAAATGAAGTATTATTCATTATGAAAGTACAAACTTCACATTAGGTGTACACTCCACTCTTTATGCTTCAACTACCTTTTATTCAGAAATGATTGACTGAGTTGCAGCACGAGGGCCGACTGTGCACTATGTAATAATTTGGAGCCTCTAATGGATTTACATAAAATGCACTACAAAGCCTCGTACGAGTCAATAAAGCTTCGCATAAATCTTAACATTTAAATATTCTATGAGAACAAGCCTGGGCGCTAAAATGATTTAGCCAGTTCAGATTCAAATTAGACGTTGACAGCCGTTATAAAAGACTGCTGTTAAGTTGTTAAGTGTGTGACATAAACACGCGTTATAATAACAACGCCTACAATAATAACACGGTGCTGACTCAATGTGTGTGTGTGTATAAACCGTATGCAGTGAAAGTGAGGACATTTGTGGCTGGTCCTCACATCTTCAAAGGGCTTTTTCAGGGTTAAGAGTTAGGCACTTAGTTGTGATGGTTAAGGTAAGGGGCTTGGGAATGCCTTATGTTAATGCCGTGTCCTCACTAAGACATAAAAACAAGTTTGTGTGTGTCTGTTGAGTCAAAAGCCTGATAAGACTTTGGTAACATGGAGCATAAAAAGCTGCAGCAGTGATCTTTGACCTGTCAGATATGCATTGACTTGAGCTCTTTCAAGCACTCACTGACCCTGCTATCATTACAGTGGTTCTAATTCTGAGCACAGTTAAAGGGATAGTTGAGGGATTGCATGAGGTACTTGTACACGGCCGACGCGTTACATGCAATAGATAAGATTGAGCGAGCCTCATGTTTGCAGTGGGAGACACAAGAACCCCATGTTTTGTTGTGAACAGGGACAGTAAACCTGCATATTTAAGCACACGTATGCACAACACTTTCAAAGCAGTAGTAGTAGACTGGGTGTTTGAATTAAACTTTATATTCATATTCTGAATATAGCAAACCCTTACAATGTTGATTTTTTTTGTTTTAATAGGCGCTACAAGACATTGTCTTAGCTTTCTCGATTAACAGCAAAACAATGTGTACTTACAGTTTAAAACAATTACAAAATATAAATAACACAGCATGTCGGAAACATATGTTAAATTCTTTGCACTCTCACCTTCTCAACCCTTAGTGCTCATGTAGCACAGATCTGTGCCTTGGTAAATTGCTGTGGGAATAATACACAACTCCTTATATGGACATCCTGGGGTGTGTTTATAGATCACATATTCAGGCTTTACAAAATGAGTTTTTTCGGGGAGTAATGATACAATTTTTCTTCTATTTGTTCATAAAAACTACCCAAGCAAACTTAAAAAAGCCTAAACCCTAAAAAGGGTTAAATGTGAATATTGTCTGGCTTCTTTGCTCCATAAAACATGTGGACAAAACAAGACATTTGAAAAAAATCATCGTTTCCAGGTAATATTTACAGCTTATGGACCAAATGATTACTCGTTTAATTGAGAAAATTATTGTCTGATTAATCAATTACTAAAAATAATAATTAGTTGCAGCCCTAGAGGTCACCCAAGTTCAAAAACTGCTATGTTTACCCACTTATTTCAGTGTGGAAGAGGCCTTTTTCTGGCCATATAGACCCTGGCTGTAAAATATTTCCATTAACAGTGAAAATAAGAATGAAAAAAGAAATAGTGGGTCAGCTGTGGCTCTCTGACACAGTGAAAAACTATCATAAATGAGGTGATTCCCCAAAGTCCCCTTTCTCCTCCTCCTTCTCCTCTTTCCCTCCTGATCTTTTGTTTGTTTCTGCTGCTGTGACGTCACTGTCACGGGCCCTCCACTGCTTTACAAAGCCCCCCCACTCAAAGTAGGTCAGATTTGATTAAAAGACATTAAAGTCTGCAGCTTTTTCACTTCAATAAAGATGAAGCCTGAAGTTGAGGCGTTGGAGATATATTGTCAGTATGCGTCAGTCGCCTACAAATGTTGCACCAAGTTGTTTTGCACGTTTCTGTCTCTTTTTGTCTCGGGTTAATCAGGGGATTACAAAAATAGCAGCTTGAGTTGTTGATTTAACAGTATGTTGAACTGCATTCGAAGGCAAACAATTTAGCAGGTCACCAGCACGCACAAACACACACAAACACACAGGTTTGCACAGTGACTCTTTGATGCAGTGCGGTACGGTTTGGAATGGTAATGCCATGGGTCACACTTGCATTTCGGCTGGGAACAGTACAGTGTCACGACAATGAACGATGGAACGATTTGGGACGGTTATTTTGGTGCTATTCCTTATCAAAACGCAAAAAAACATTTTCCACTGGGTGAAAACATAGCTTTAAGGACTCTCATTGACTTTCATTCAGTTGGACAGCCGAAACAAAGCGTTATCCCGAACCTAACCACAATTCAAATCTTCGCCCTAATCTTAACCAATTCCTTGGAAATTAGTTTCTGCCTCATTCACACCAGGTTTTGGTCTCCATGAGGACGACTGGTCCTGACAAGGTCAGCGTTGCTAGACAAGGCAGTAAAGAGGTAACACATACAAGCACATCACAACTAAGTGCCTAGCTCTAACCCTAATCCTAAAACCAGGTCTTAACCCTGAAAAAGCCCTTTAAAGTTGTGGGATCCAGACAAAATGTCCCCACAAGGTCAGAATGTCTTCTGGACCTCACAAAGTTATAAATACAAGTACACGCACTCACATGTGTCAGCCTTACAAGATCAAAATGAACGTCTGTGTTCATTAAAAGTACAGTAGGCAGAATAGTCCTGGTGTTATTGATCAGTCGTTCCAAATTGACCTTTCAGCATTATGTAAATCACGTTTTCTGAGATAAAGAGAACGACACCTCTGCACCACATTTGTGCCTTTACAAAATCTGACCAATGATGGGAGACTCTGACTTTGACGGCAGTCTGCTGACGTCACATTTTAGTATCGGCTCAGCATGCTTGGAACCTCGCCAGAGCAGGTACCAAAAAGTACTATACCTCATGGAAGCCAAGTAGTGCTAGAACTGTATTATGGGAAATAAACCTGATGAGGGGCTCAGGAAAGAGAAAGAGACAGAGCATATGCTCGCGCTAAAAGTGGGGCCTTGTCTGTCGTCCTACCTCTTGTAGCATTGAAAGAATATCATCCTTCTTTTTCTGGAGCTGCAAAGGAGAAAGAAGAGAAACTATTTGATGGGTCTGAAAATAGTGAATAATAATCTTAACCACACCTTTGCCATTTGAGTTTGGTGTATTAATGTGATGACAATACGTCTAAAGGCATTTGGTCACCAGGGTAAAACACCAGACCATCACCAGATGATGGTGCTTTACCTTTAATCCTATTGGGATTGAATCTGTGTGAAATACGACAAGCTTTTATCTCATCACATATGTATTTACTGACCTAAATCAAAAAATCTGTTGACCAGCTTTAAAAAAGACTAAAAGGTTTTTGACCAGGTTTTTAATGACAATAAATAGGTTTCCAGTTTGAGCCTCTTCACACTGGCTTCTAATATGTTTTAAGACTGATTTAATGTTCTTTTAATTACTTTTAAAGCACTTCATCTGACTCCTCAGATAAGTGCCTATGTTTTTCTCCCCAACCACTCTGAAAACCACTCTTACAGCCTGAGATCCCAGTCGCAGTGTTTCTATAAGGTTTCATTGTTTTTACTGGTGGTCATGATTATATATCTGTGTCAATAGTTAGTCAGTGTTTTTAATTTTGTATTTGTGTGCTAAAAAAAGAGATGAACCGCGGTGTTCTATAGAAAAATGATACCTCAATCTCACCCTCTTTTTGTAGTAAATCCTCCACTTGTGATACTCCTTGATCACCACCTCGATCCTTCGCTTCCAGTAGCTGCCCTCTAACACGATCGCCTGTTGACATGAAGCAGAGTAGGTGAAGTCAAATTGCACACATGGAGTCACCAAATAACTACGCTCAGTGACCAGTCGTTTGAAAAACCACTGAAAATGATTTCCTAAAGCACAAACTGCTCACTTCGGGCTTTCGATGGGCATCGGCCTCAGAGCCCTCGAGCGGAGTGACGAAGCCACACACCGAGCTCTTCCTCCTCTCGACATCTAAGCACCGCAGACCAAGTGACAAAGAGAACAAAAAAGTTTTTTTTTACTATTTCTGTTTGCATTTTGTAGTGAAGTCACTGTTAATGATGGGCGAGGAGAGTGGTGGCCTCACATTGAATGAACCAAGCTCTCCAGATGGCATTGTTCAGTCGGATCTTGTCCCTCCACAGCAGCCGCAGGCCTTTAAAAGACTTCCACTTTGGTGACACTATCTTACCACTGCAAAAGAAAAAGGAGTTTGGAACAGTTTTTGTGTCAATACAATACCAAGTTAGTTTAGTTTCAGGAATGCTACATTTTCGTTTATATCGTATGGGCTCATCCCAAGACAAAAGGGACACAGTGGAAAAACAGTGTCCTCGCGACCACGTCCATTAGAAACCTGTCCAGATTTTGACTAATAATGTTCTCTCGGCTAATTCATCAGTGCACCGTTCACCCGTGCTGCACTTTGATGTCAACAGCATGTCTGATGGAGCACAGGCTCCATCGTGTGAGATGGTGGGGAAGTTGCTAGGAAGCCACAAAGACTGGTTTTAATCAGGCGGTTAATGGAGTGACACGCCGCATGTCTCTCACACACACACACACACACACACACACACACACACACACACACACACACACACAGACCTATGAGGCCGCATAAAGCTGTCACAACAAGAAGTCATTAACGCCAATCTAGTTAGTGACAAATAACTGCTTTACTTGCTCCACATCAAAACAATAAAAGTCATAAAGGTAAGTGTTAGATTTGTGGTCTAACTTTAATGGAAACCATTAGGAAACATTGTGCATGCATCACTTAACTATAAAAATACAAAAATGATGACATAGTGACTTGGTCCTGTCTGAGCAAAACAAGGTGGTAAAGCAGAATTGATCTTTTTTGGCTTTTCAAGCACACTTTTCTGAGAGGGAAACTGTTCCTATAAGAGCAAGTGCTTTTGAAGTGTTGTGGTTTGCTCCAAATTGTAGGGATTTAAAGAAAAATACAAATTGGCAATAAGCGTGGTGTTCATAACAGGCATCAAAACAGGATCTTCTCTCCTTTGTCTCAGTTACACCATAATCTGTCCTGTGCTGCCAACTAGAATCAAAGTCCAGCTTTCCGTGAAGATTTTCCAAGCTGTTGCACAAGAGACTGCAAAAATCACTCGTTCCAGCTCATCCACTCACTCTGCTACCAAACGCTTCACTTTAAACACAAGACTTTGGGAAGGGAAGCAGGCCGAGATAAAGTCCTGCTCGGTTTTAAGTGAAGCTCTCTGTGTCAGTGGTTTTTAAAACACATGGTAAGTGTACAGAGGAGGATCACTGCAGGGGGAAAGTACATGTTCTTATCGCTGATATTGTGCAGACTCAAAATAACTTGCTGCTGTTAGGTGCAAAACAAGGCGCTCAGATTATACACACTTCTAAAAAGTCCTATCCAAATAGGAGGAGGGAGAACTAAAATAGGCTTATCCTCTCTCAATTATCCTGAAAAAAAATGCAAGATTCACAAAATTACTTTGATACCTATAATATACCACTTTTTCATGTCTGATAATGATACAGATAACAAAAAATCTGCACTTTTAGCTGCTAAAAACACATTGTGCTGCCCATTTCAAAGACATGATTCTCCAACTGTGTAACAAATAATCTATACAGCACACAAAATGTTTTTTTTAGTCTGTGCATAGTGAAGCGTGCGATATATAGGATTTTACATTTTTTCTGTCCATATCTGATGCAGTGATTTTGACCAGTTTCGGACCGATACCAAGTTTGAGAGTTGTATCGGCTCATCGCTACTTTATCGATTTAATGAACAAAAACAGATTTCACTTTTTGTTATGGACGTCCCATAAAAACTTGAGCGTCATTGTGGAAAATAAGTGTCTGAAAATGGAACATGTTACAAAAACATGTTAGATAGTGTTGTGATTTATAAGAAACATGTTCTTAACATTACAAAAAAAACCACGTAGTTTTCTTTTACCAAAAGAAGTGACAAAATGCCATAATGTCATAAAAAACAATTATGATGATGTGATTGACGCATTTTAGTTAAAACTGGAAGGCTGAAAAGATGCAGGGGTCCCCCTTGTGGCACTTCAAAATAAATCACCAGGACTGTATGTTGGCAGTCAAGGTAAAATAAAATTCTATTAGCACAACTATTTCACAACAATTGACAATAACTGACAGAATTCAGTCCTTCTTGGATGGATGGATGCAGGGAATGTTGTTTTGCTATAGTTTCGACAGTGAGACCTACCTGTAGGCCAGAGACATGCACTCAAACAGGCGGGTCAGAGTGGGGTCGATGCTCAGGCTGCCGTAGCTCAGCCGGTAAGTTTGACACCACGTCCTGTTCACGGTGTCAAAGTCGTATCTGAGAGAACCGCCGCTTTTCCTCCTGCGCGACACCGAGTCGCTGTGCGGGGATGACACCATGAAGTGGCCGCTGTGGATGACCTGGGTGCGGGGGAAAGCGGCGGCGAACGGCCCGGTGCTGGCCACCCGAGCGGGCTCCACCTCCGGCTCAGAGTCAGACTCTGAAGAGTCGTGGAGTTGCTTTTGTCCGGCGGGACAAACTCGTTCTCCTTTAGCCGCCATTCTGTGTTTTTTACTGTGTTTCGACTTCTCTTGCCAACAGTGACCTTTCTCCTCAGGTGACCCTCCTCCTCCTCCTCTTCCTCCTCCCTCTGTTTTCTTCGGATATTCCAGAGTTACTTCAAACAGCTGCTGCCGCTGCTGCTACAAACATCTGTCAGCAGAGACAAGAGTGTGTGACCAGGCTGCAGCTCCTCTGTGCACATTTACTGACAGTGGACTGTTGTGCAACAGCAAGCTATCACCGTCAACTTCCTCTGAGGGGCTAATTATTAATAGACCAAACCCAATATAGGATTTCTTCCCCCAAAATGAACAATAACAAATGCAATACATTATTAATCATTTATTACTTTAATACACTGCCATTTTTCAGGTTGGGTCTATTACCAGGGATGTTCCAAGACACTTTGGGGCCCTGAGGAAAAGGGACTGGAGGGGGCCTTACATAGTACTTAAACTTGGACGTAGCCCCTTCAGATGTATTTTTTTGCACTCTTTGTAAAAGCGTTATATCAAGAACAACACATTTACTGCTGGAAATACATGTGACTGTTGAACGCAGAGCAGAGATCTACACAGACAAGGCACTCCGTTGCTCAATTGTCTTGGTTGTGAAACTCAAATCTGCTGGCCCCCGAGGAAGTTAAGTGACAGTCAATAAGAACAAGACAGAGAAAGACGCACGCCACAAACAGCTGGGGGTGAACAATAGAGTGAAATATGACAATATTTTGTGTGGCGATATTAAATGAATGCTTTGTATTTATATTAGTACCTTTCTAGTCTTGATTACCACTCAACGTTGTGTTACACAGCAGTTTTGCCACTCACTCACACGTTAATAGAATCCATCCATGTGCAGCATTTTTCTAGCAACGTGGGGTTAAATGTCTTGCCCAAGGATCTATTGCCATGTTGAATAGATTACCATCTTACCTGGAAATATATACATTTTAATAAGTTTTAGGACTTTGCTCACTGTGACTCAATCTCTATCAGTAATTTGCTAGTTTCTGATGCAGTGTTTGCCAACACTGGTTCCTGGTTTTAGATGTTAGACTGCTCCAACACACCTGATTTAAATGGTCAGCTCGTCATCAAGCTCTGCAGAAGCCTGATAACGAGCCATTCATCTAAATCAGGTCTGTTATAGCAGGGCAACATTTCTAATACATGTCATGTTACAACAGTATCGGGAACACCCAATGGTCAGATGTTCACTTAAAAAAAGAAAAACACTGTGACATCAACCATTTATATCAAACTGTTTTAATCGACAAACTTTCCCTTCCGTCTACACACTTAGATAAACCAACCAAATTTAGACTGTTCTGGTCATACATAGTTGTATTACTATGAATGATCACATGAACTCCTGTACAAAGCTGGCGAGAAGTCAAGCTCAGCAGGATTAACAGAAGCCGGGACACACATTTAGACAAGGAGTTACTTTTTGAAAACTGTTGAATTTTTTGTGTTTTTGATCGTAATCTTCCCAATGACTGGTTTTACGGAAATTAGACTTTCAAAAATAAGTGGACCATATTGAACCACTGCAATTAAGACAGGAATTAAGCTATTTCTTAATGAGGGTCTCTACATGTTGATGGCCTTCATATATTTATTTATTAATTAACATACTAACCTGTTTAACTTACAGAAAAATAGAGTCACATTTTCATGAAGGAAACACGTTTGCAGCGTGGTCTGTGTGACAAGACTTACTGTCACAAACTATCGTCAGTCTCTTTAGTGGCGAGCAATTCAATCATTCAGTGCTGCAACATTTGCTCGAGTCTCAATGGATCAGCTGAAGTCCAACTTTGCCAGGATGTGTATTAAATACGAGTGACATTTAGTCAATATCTAACTTTATTTACATTTGACAAAGCCTTGGAGCTCTTCCAGAAATTTGATGTACTCTTGATGCTCGATGGACGTGCTCAGCTCCATCAGTTCGTCGGCGAAGGTGTTGTCAATCCCGCGGTCAGCCAGGAAGTCCATCAAATGGTCATAAAGGGCCTAAAGATCAACAAAGCCAGGAAATCAGTCGCCATCTAAATGTTTCTTCTTAATCATGAGGATCGTCAACCTCAGGGTCCAGTGTGCATTTATTAAGGTTTCTTTTTGCAGAAATTGAATATAGAAGTACATCTGCACGATTCCTGTACAGTGTATAATAAACCTTGTTTGTTTGGTTATGTTTTGATATACAGTAAACGAAGATGAAGATTATAAACATCACAAAAAAGAAAAAGACATTTTTCAAAATTTAACAGAAAGCTATAATTATTGCCAAGTGCAAAAGGTTTATACAGGAAATGGTTGTAGCTCCCTGAACCACTCTTTCACAATTTCAGCCTGGCATTGTCGTCTTGGAATATGCCAGTGCCATCAGGGAAATCACCATCGACCGAATAATCTGGTCATTCAGTATATTCAGGTAGTCAGCTGACCTCAACCTAACCAACTGCCAAGACTACCAACAATAGACGGCTACTGTAAAAAGGTGGAGATTTTTTTTTTGGCCAGACAGTGTATAATGTGCCTTATGAGAACCTCATCAGCTGATGGACAACTTGACTCAGTTGTTGACAATGACAGCCTTTCAAGTGAAGTGTGCTGTTGTTCTCCAATGCTTGTTTAATTATTGAAAAAAAAACAAAAACACTCTGATTATCAAAATAGTTGCCGATTCATTTAAGAAATCAATAAATAATTGATTCATCGTTGCAGCCCTATTAGATATCACAAATTATTACACACTGGGCCTTATTATCATATTATATAGTAAATATATTAGTGTAACTGTATTTGTTTACTGGCTTACCCAGTCCAGGGAGTCGGTGTTGAGAGTATAGCTGGTCTCCTTCCACTCTGTATCTCCTTCGGGCTGGAAACTGACCTCACGAATGGCAAAGATGTCACTCTCATCCTCTCCTTCACCATGACTCATCTACAAATACAAGTCAAGTTTGTTTTGTTTATTTAACTCCACAACTTTGCTATCGCAAGAAAATGATCAGACATCAGACATGCTGTTGACATTATACATCTCACATGTCCACCTGTGCTTACCTCGTCTTCAGGAAAATGGCAGTCAAACACCAGGGAATGTTTTGCAGCCTGTTTTGTTACTTCAATGACAAAATTAGGTGTTGATACAATTTCCGGCTAAAAAGAGAAAGACATAAATATTTAGATTTGAAAGTCAACAGTTTCAATAAAACAATCATTTAAGGCTCTTCACAATTATGGCGGTTATACATCAACAACGTTCAATAGCCTGTTGTAATGTAACTCACTTCTTCTTCTCCTGACTTCTGCTGTCCTTGTTCTGCCTCCTCCTCAAAGTTAGGAGGAATGCTGTTGTTGATGTTAAATGTAACAGAGATTCTGTGTGAAAGCAGATGCACCATTAAGTCACGTACAGGGAGCACCTTTTTATCTGCAATTTTTGGACAATGGTGGCTGCTGCTTACTTTTCTCCAGAGACACTTTTTTTGAGCTTTGCCTCTGTGCCATTCATCTCCAGCTCCCATCCTCCAGACATCTTAGGAAGACTTTTGTTTTTCTGGATCTTCACCTCTTCTTTGATTTCATCAGTGAGGAAATCACCAAATGCCTTGTCACCTGTTCAAAGTTTAACACGAGTTTAACTCCACCGTCGCAACTCGTCGCTGTTAATCTCCCATGATGGGAGTCTGTAAAGAGGTTATGTTTTTCACTTAAGTCCCAGCCCAGATTGAAAAAGGACAGGCTGCTGAACCTTGCATAACTTCGACTATAAGAGGATGTTAATTTTACATTTGCAAATCAGAATACACCAACATGTGAGTGACATCAGCTGTGTGTGTGAATTAAACACCCTGGCTACTAGAGGTGGAATCGCGGGGTAACTTAGGACTCAAAGCCAATATCCGTCAAAATGAAAAAACACAAAATGTCACAAAAGAAAATTGCAGGAGGTATGAGAGTTCAGGACACAGTAATGCTATTTAAGCCAAACTGGCTTAGCCTCCTCCACTCTCTGCCAGTGACACCTGCAGACAGTGAGGAGGAACTGATACAGAGTCATACTGATGTCTGTCTCTGGCTGGCTACATTTTCCCCACTTCCTTGCTACTCCATATCCTTATCTCATGATTAGAACATTCATAATGTTTCCATTTTTTTCAAAAGGGCTGAAACCATTAGACGATCATCAATTACTACATTAATCATGCACTAGTTTATTTGCTCCATATAACAAAAATCATTCAAACTGAATCTAAAACTTGAATTTAAAAAAGGCATTGAAACATCATCATTTTCAGGTATGAAAGACAGTGATGGCCATTTTTTAACATTGATTACTCTATTAATCAAGGAATAATCGACAGATAAATCGTTATAAAAATAATGAAGGATTGTTGCAGTCCTATTTTTCAAACGCACTCACTAATCATAATGACAGATGCAGAGCTGCTAGTGGATGAATGAAAGGATTGAAAGGGACATGTAAATCTTAGTTTAATTTTTATTTAATGGCGCTTATTTGCAGCATCACACACAACAGTGCCAACGCTGAAACTACAGTGCACCCACATATAATAATTCCCAGTATGTAGCTCACATTTACTACTTTTGCAAGATAAATGTTAACAGGATGCCACACTTACTAACGTGTGACAGACAACGAACTAGTAACTCGGTCAATAACAGATAGGATACATGAAAGCCTTATTTCTTAATAGCACAAACACTGTTTGCGTATCTCTTTTCTGTACAACTTTAAAATATGTATTAGTCTCTCTCGTCTTGTACAACTGCCTCATACGAGCTAGGTTAGCTTAAATTAGCATACCAAGTCTTCCAGACTATTCTTTCGTACCTTCTGTGTGTAGTCCTCCACATCCACACGACACCGAGGGCTGAAGCACTCTGGAGCTGAACAGTTTCGACCTGTATCCTGACGAGGCTCCGTTGCTGCTGTTAAGCATCCACAGAGACCGGGTGAAGGGCCGAGATGTGGCCGATGTCGGAGAGCACAGAGTCGGGCAGCTGAGCGGCAGAGCTCGCGCTGTGGACGCGGTGGCTGATGAAATGCGGACAGCGGTTCCAACCGCTCTGACAACCGACTTCAGCATGACAACGGGAATATTAAATAGTCTTACAGCAGAATGAGTAAAACGAGTTTGACTCTCCTTCACTACCACTGCACTTAGTGCCTGTGAGTGTGACGTACGACAGAGACACACGTGTGGAAGGGCACATTGACCTACGCAACTACAACCTTTGCACCGGAAGTAGTACTTTGAATAAGAGTGAAGTTAATTTTAAATTGCTGTAGGGATCTTTTTACAATACTTATTCATTCTAGAGTATTCTATTTCAATTATACATTATATATGGTAAAACAAAATGCATATTTAAAAGGGTATGGATCGTGGATTATTCCAAACAAGCTAAATAATAACGCCCCCCTGTGGCCAAATAAAGGCGTTTCAACTGAAGAGTGGAGCGTTGACCTCAGTTACACTTAGAAGGTTACAGACAATTTCAGCAAACATACTGTATATTCATTGTTGTGGGGACAATGTTTTGTTATTTAAATTTTAAGTAATGTATATTTATTTGAAAACAATATAGGGCTTCTCAGATTTAATCATATTTAAGTCTATAATATGGATACACATTTCTTTTTAATTCTCTAGATCTATTAATGCTGTGCTACACTCTTTCTTACTGACAAATCTACTAAAGGAGGTAGAGTTTACAAACTTAACTCCATGCCACAAAAACTTAATTGAGGACAATGTTTCAAATCAACTCACCAGATGTTAATATTTTTGTGGTATAGAATGAATGTGCACTGCAGGCTCTTCACTTGGCGTTTGCTGGCCTTGAACCTTTAAATTAAATTGACAATTTACAAATCTGGGCACATATTGTATGATCTGTAATGACACCACAGGTCTATGATCCCTATATTTAATTTAAAAAAACAACACAAAAAAACTCCCCACAAATATGTCTAGATAAGTTCATCATAATACTGATGGTATCTATAACTTACAGGGTCTTTACTGACAAATCTAGGACATTAATCTGTTTCTGCAGAGGACCTGAGCGGAGTACTGTTACATCATTCAAGTGTGTTTCAAAGCAGTTGCATCATTTAGACTTAATCGCCCTGCTGCCAGAAGATGGAGCTGTTTTATATTAAGTCAGGGCTCCACATTTCACTGCAACCACTGGATGGTTGGCCACTATCTACCTTTAGTTTATAAACTGTGCATATTACAGGATATGTTTAAGGTGTTGGTTTTTACCCCTACTCTCCTGGCTCAACATCATCACTCCAACATGAATGTACAAGCAGTGTGTTGACTAGATTGAAACTTGTGTGTGTGACATGGATGTACTAGGACTCTTGTGTTTAGTGGCTAAACCTTTGAAAACAAAAAGATTTGTCAATGCTGATGAAGAAATAACAGTATATGCAATATTATTCATTTTGAAGGTCTGTATGAAATTCACTTACTGAACATACAACCTGTATACAACCCGCTGGTGATGAAATTACTACAATTCTAGGTCCATTTGGAGATTGTAAAATTAGCAAGTGTTTGTCATTTTATTTAGGTACAATCCTGAGTCGAGTGTAAACAAAAACAAAAAAAAGACAGGAGTAGCATCTATCCCATTCTTCAACTTCAACACGGTGTCATTTATATTCTACAAAAGGTGCAGAAGACCCGAGTGATCAGATCGCCAACTACAATCTCCATGCGTTGCATCGTTGTCAACATACCTCTATGTTTAGTCTGTCTGTCTGTGCAGGGAGTTAGTAATGGATCTGTGCAACATAGAACCTGGATATAGACATAGAATAGAACCTGGAGAATAAAACATGCTGGTTCTCCTGACGTGCATGTATTTGTGGTGATATAGTTGTAGATGTGGAAAAACTGGCATGCACAAGCACCTTGTGTGAATTCTAACTTTGGTGTTTAGACAAAACTACTGTACTCATTTATTTAAAAAAAAACAAAAAAAAACATCAGACCTCTTTGTATAAACCCAGTTCTTTTCCTAACATCAATCAGGCGAATATCTCGCAGGCAGAAATTAGACAGCTGTTCAAACAACTACCTTGATGGGAAGGTAGCTTATTGATGACACTTAAAGCTGCAGTGCGTAACATTTGTTGATTTTGTTGTTGTTGATGGTATTCTATTATTCTGCGTTTGTCTGGTCTTTGTGAACACAAAGGATATAACATTATTTGTATGCTGTATCCTTCATCTGAAAACAGGCTCTGTCAAGCAGTGATTCCCAAACTGGGGTACTTGTACCCCCTGGGTACACAAAGTGAACTGGTGTTGCTCATAGAACATGCTGGTATTTTTAAATAGATCTATTTGGTGAGAAATAACTTTGAGAGAGTTGAAGACAATTTTTGTTCAAGTCCATAGGGGGTACATGGCTGGAAGTCAAATGTCTGAAAGGATATGGGACTGTGAAGTGTGAAAACAAGAGCAGTTGAGCAGTTGAACTCACTTCTGAAACTCAATGTGGGTCTTGCTTTACTAGCGCAGTATTGCTGTTGCTTCCAGTAGACAGAGAGAGTCATTTGGGACTGGAAGGCTTAATTAAAAAAGGTACTGAACTCAATTGACAATGGTTGGAATGTAACGGCCATTCTGTTTACATCCAAAAGTTACACAATAAAGCTTTAAGATTTGGTCAACTTAATTTGATCTGGAGGACAAAATTAACCGATATATCAGGTTGAGGTTATCCATGCTGTTAAAATGCATGCAAACATAATAACTAAAGCATGAAACATAAAAAAAAAAATCTTCTTTTAAATGTTGAACATTGAACAACAGCAAGGAAACTGTTTATAAAATCTGAATTACAGTCTGGAGGAGGTCAAAGTAGTTGTGAGGCCTCAGTTTTCAGGTTTCTGCTGCAGTGACACGAGCCAGATGCTTGTCAACTGGGAGGTAGTGAAATCCAGAGAATAGGAAATGCTGTCTGCTGATTTGCAATAAGTGTCTTTATCCAAATTCGACTTTGTAAAAAGAGAATCAAGTGTTACAGTCGCTTGATCCTGGTTCTCTGTTGGTTAGCTCTTAGTGAGGTGAAGCTTGCGACCAAAGTAATCTGGTGCTGCGTCCAGCAGCCAGTCAGCGTCCACTAGGCACAGGTCTCTCATGTAGCAGCGGGACGTGTGCAGCAGCTCATTAAACACCACGTATGCTGGCTTGCCATGGAAAAGGACAGAGGACGGATGGATGGCCACAGGCTGGTGGGTGTCCAGAGCCAAGTAGCTGCCGTCGGGTTGTAGCTCTGCAGCATTGACGAACATCCCGTGGGCAAGGCAGCGGCGAACGTTCCCCGTCTCTGCCCCACAAGACACCAGCTTCAAATTCAGCTGGTAAAAACAAAAAGATTTGTAACCACAAGGTTTAAGTTGTAATTTTGTAAATATAAAGAAATATCTTTCACATTCATTCAAGCCAAATGAGCTCTACATGACCTGTGTGAGTAAAGGTTATGAGTATGTACCTTTAGGCAGATTTCTCTGAGCTGAGCCTGGACGTCTTTCACCAGACCCATGTTCCTGCTGTTGACAAAGTTCTCTCGACACCACTCCTGTAACAGCCGACACACACCGGATTAGCTCATCAACATCTCACCTCTGGATTTTATTAGGTCACACACACACACTGAGGAGGTATAACAAATAAAACACAGGGAGCTGATTTTGCTGCGACAGAAGAGTGTATGTCTGTCTCCTGTTTTAAAAGAAATTAAACTATTATTTAAGAGTATTGTGTAGCTGTAAAACATGTAAAGTGAAGGGATTCAGAAATAACATTTTGGCAAACTTTGCCTCAAAAGATTTGAACATTTAAAATAATCAACTATAACTCAGTGTAAGATTCGTCTTAAGGACAACAACTTAGGATACAATTTACTTCTTTCTTTGACAATGCTGATCATATGGATTATATAGGGGAGGGAAAATCCAGCCTAGAGCTTTAGGCTATCGTTTGTTTGTATAGTGATTGTGTTGGAATATGTCACGTGAAAGGGATATACGTAAATATTAAAATAGATGTCCCCACCTTATTACCACTGACTTTCTTAAACGCTCTGTAGATGTTGAGGAGGGTGATGTGGTCTCCTTCGCTGGTACAGAACTTCTTGCGTGCAGCGAGCACCTCTTCCCGCCGGGCTGGAGGGTTGAACAGCACCGTGTCCACTGACAGCAGAGACACGATACTCAACACCTCCTCAGAACAGGAGTAATCCGGGGACAGCAGGATGGTCTGTGAGACAGAACGAACAAGGCAGGAGGTCTTAGACCAAAATGTGCATCTGAATAACGTGGCTCCAGAGTCAACGGTCTGCCACTTCATGTCGTCTTTTATTAAAAAGAAAAAACGATCCAAGCAGAAGCTGTGAAGACAGCATCCGTTTGTGTTAGAGGTTTTTTTTACCTTGGCATATCTTGGCTCCAGAGGGAAGCTGGCCATCTTCTTTCCCAGAGCAGTGAGGACAACTTGCCCCTCCTTCCTCTCTACGGCTCCAAGCAGCTCTAAATGCTCCACAGCAGAGCGAACAGCCTCTGGGGTTTAACAGAACTGTTAGTATGACCACATTCAGTTCTGGTGTTAACATCTATCCTGAAAATTGACTGATATTCTGTATAGACTTTGGTAAGTATTTTCAGTGACGAGTGTCTCAGGCTGGTTCATGTGACAGGGCATGTACAGTGAGTACAGTCAGTGCTGACAATGCATCAGTGACTTATAGTACTGCTCTCCTATGACTGTAGCATCTTACCTGGAGAGGGCTTGGACATGAAGTCAAAATTCATCACATCTGGAATCCCCAGAGCCATTAACTGCAGCATCACACCAGCCAAGTTACACCTGCAGCGCACACACGCACACGCAACAGGCCATTAAATCGCACTGACCTAAATGTGTCAACAAATAAGAGAGTCTCCTGCGGCCCAGCACAAACTGTACAGTGGTTTATAGATTCCAACCTCTGGATTTCAGGCACAGTCATGGGGATGAGGTTGTCAAACTCCTGCTCGGTGTAGAGACGATAGCAGAAGCCCGAGTCCTCCCTGCCTGCCCGGCCCGCTCGCTGCCACGCCTGAGCCTTAGAAATGCGCTGCACCGCCAGAACCTCCAGACCACTGTCTTCAGAGTTACATAACAGACACAGTATAAACAAGATGAAAACAAAAGAACCGAGCACAGGGACAAGTTACTGTGTTATTCAGCATTGAATGTGTTTAGACTGAATTATCTTACCAGGATTGAAACGTTTTGCCTTCACCATCCCTGTGTCTATGACATATTTGATCCCCGAGATTGTAACAGACGTCTCAGCAATGTTGGTTGAGAGGATGACTTTCCTACAACCCTGGACAAAGGTAAAGACAGCAAACATTTGGCATGACTATATAATAACATTAATCACATAATGAGACAATACAAATAATACAGCTGTGTCAGTTTCTATCGAACACAGTTATCATTTTCATGCCCAGCACCCATGTTGTGCAGGTAGCAAGTATAGCAAATGCCCTCATCAGTGCACCTGTGGGTGGGTTGGTCTTCAATTCAGGTCTGCACATACAGCACTTATATACTTGTGCCATACATCTTGGACCATGCGCTACAGATTTAAGGGCCTATGCCTTGTTTATCAGTTTGCCAGTCCATCATATGGCCACATATAGAGACAAACAACCATCCACTCTCACACCTACGGTCAATTTACAGTTTAATTTTTGTCCAATTTACCTAAACACAGAATATCACAAAACATTTTTCCCTCAAATATTTACTTTTGTCTACAATAATCTGCAGAAGTCTTGTTTATCCTACATGTTTATCGTTACCTTGGGAGCCGACAGAAAAACCCTGAGCTGCAGTGCTGGCGGCAGTGCGGCGTACAAGGGGACAACTACCATTGGACCACAGCTGTCAGGCAGGTGCTTCGCAATGTCCCGGCACGTCCTTGCCAAAGCCTCAATTTCCTCCTGACCAGTCATGAAAACTAAGATATCATGGGACGGAGGCGCCTCCTGGATGCACACAAGGAGAACACATTCTGTTCAGGTTTCACAAAGAATTGTCACAGTACATGAACATGGAGACAGAGAAATTCTCACTTCTGTTTGCTTTCATAAACCAAAAGGACATACTTATCATGGTTCTTGGCTTACAATATAAATGCTTTTATTATAACTGATTTAGAGAAATTATTTGGATACTTTATAATTTAGAATAACTTGAAAACCACTAACTGTAGAAAACATGCTTCTGTCTGAATGTATCTGAGAAATGGACATACTAGAATTTCACAGAGGTCACCGCGAACCAGGAACCTATCGTGTGTTGTGCTTTATCATCAATTTTAATGACAAGTTCATTTTCAAAATTGACATTATGTTCTATCGAGGAGGACCTGAAACAAGAGACTGACACCATTAACATCCCAAGAAAAAAAAATGTGGGCTAATTTTCCCATGGACTTCCATTCAAATGGGGTTCTTTTTGTAACCACTTGTCACCCCCTGCTGGATAACTGCCACTTCTATGTTACGCCCTAGGATTCACTTTCCAAACAAAAAGACTATGTCCACTTCTTCTATAGTCTATGATTGAAGAGTACCTGATGTATCTGGAAAATTGAGACAAGTGCAGCCTGCAGGTAGTCTGACTGTGACTGCTTGGTGTAGTAGATCTGAATGGGATGCTGCCTCCCTTCCAGGTAAAGTACAGGCGACTTGTTGAAGTACTCAGAGAACAAATCTACATCCATCGTGGCCGACATCACTATGACCTGTGCAAGTTAAAGAGAAATTAATGAAAAGGAGAAGAGTAAGCCAACAATTATGCAGATGTGTAAATATACAGCAAGATGTTTTATTTGACAAGTGTTATAGGAATTAGTTCTAGAATTTGCTATGAAACTAACTTCGGCAGCAGGAACATCTCTCTTACCTTCAGGGGTATCTTGTTCAGTTCTTTGCGTCTGCGTTGGGCAGTCTTAACCACGCCAAACAGCACATCAGTGTGCACTGTGCGCTCATGAGCTTCATCCAAGACCACCACAGTGTAGCGCAGCAGTAAGGGGTCTCCGATGGCCTCACGCAGGAGCATGCCATCGGTCATGAACTTCAGCTTTGTCTCAGAGGAGGTGACGTCCTCAAAGCGCACCGTGTAACCAACCTGAAAAATTCGATTCAAGCAAAAACATGTATGCCTATCGTGATGAATGTCCAGTTTTTTTTAATTAAACACTGATGAGGCATGTGTGAGAAGCCTGACTCCAGTACGTACTAGCTTGCCAAGCTGAGTCCTTTTCTCCTCCGCCACCCTTCCTGCCAGTGAGATGGCAGCAACACGACGAGGTTGTGTGATGGCAATGATGCCCTGTCGTCCGATGCCGGCCTCATACAGGTACTGTGGGATCTGTGTGGTTTTCCCAGAGCCAGTCTCACCTGGTGTATGTATGAGAGAAAATCGGTATGATTATGTACTTTTCAAATACATGCAGTTACATGCAATAGTTCACTTTAAATCCAACTAATAAATGATTTAGGTTCTCAGATGTAGTATTGATCTATCACAGTCACAGATACAGTATATGTTATCAGATATTGGCTTTATATAAACTAACACAACACCACCTGTACACGTTGTAATTATCAGCAAATAAATGACTACTCTTTTTTATTATTTTATTCTCTCAGCAAATATATTTCCTTTATTCTCTACATTGTAAGTGGCAGAAATGGATTTGTGTAGAACACTCATGTATTTTAAATTTAAATAATGAATATACTAAATATTACATACATGAAAATAGGTTATCAAAACAATTTTTTGAAGTCATAAACGCTTCAGTGCTCATAGCAGCAGTTGTTTAAGTCCAGTGGGAAAAAGGTGTAAACCTATATAAATAAAACCAATGTGCGCATTTAAATAATATTCAAAGAATAATGATTATATAAAATGTCAAAATTCGACTTTATAATCGGCCTACCTCTTATATACTATATGTATAGTGCACTGGTTTTAGAAAGTATTGCTAATATGGTCTTAAATGGAAAGCAATAAAAGATATTCCAGGCATGTGGGGAGTAGTTTTGTTTAGAGTGGAATTACCCTTTAACTTGGCTAACGCATTAGCATTGCTAGCTAACAGTAGCTGAGAGCACTTTACCTATGAGAACAGCATTGTGCAGCTGCCTCAACTGGTTCAGCAGCTGAGGTTTCGCCTGGTAGATTGGAAGTTGTTTCCTCTGGACTTCTATCGGAGTTGTTACATTTGCCTTTCTAGGAAGCAGCATTCCAGGTTTATTCTTATCGATACGGAAAAAAACTGACCCCGGCTTGAATTTTTTAGCCGGAGGAGGGTCGGGGTCGTGGGGCATGGTCTAGAAAAGGTGACCCTGTTGGTAAAAGCCGCACCGTGTTTTCTTCAGGTTAATTCAAAAGCAAAAAAAGTTTTCTTGGTGTTGGCTGACAGACAGACAAGCCTCACTGCGGATGTTTTGCTGCCTCTGCAAAAAACGTCACCACGTGCGGTCGAAGTCGGCGCACGCGTTTGACGTCAGAACTTCGGGTGTAAATTGTACCCGTGTAGTGACTGTCAGGTAACGTGTTATTAAACCCACCGCTGTATTTTCAAATCACGTCATCACCAAACAAACCCGCAATACTTATGCACGTAAGAGAAAAGAAAAGGTTGTATATTAAATGTTTATTGAAAGATCATTCAAATGTAAATACTACTATATGCAAGTGCCCAATGCAACCCTTTCATTTTATAGGTCACACAAAATAAAACAACATAGTAATAATACAAAATAATATAGAATTCATCATCTGACCCAACAATGGGTCATCATGGTCATCATGGCCACAACAAGAAAATTAAGTGCTCTTGTAACTACTGCAAGTTGTTACACAATCTCAGGTTTAATCTCAGGTGCATTCCAATGTCAGACAGTGGAGAAATAGTAGTGACATTAGTCAAGTAATAACATGTAAGTTTAAGACAACTGGTAACAAGTTTGCTTGTGTGGCCACTGACTCATTGTTGTTTGAGCATCTACACTTTCTAAAGAAAAGAAAAAGCTTGAGAGAGTAAATTGCATAAACTCTGAGGGAGTCAATACACATATTTTAAAGGTGTAGGTTCTGTATGTCAATAACAAAATGTTAATTTAGCCCAGCCTGGTTAAAAATCAAAGAGTGTATAAGACAAATGTTTGACTAATCTAGACAATTCTAGATATAACCTACTTACTACAGTAATACACTACAATCTGTTCTGTATTAGCTTCAAAAGCCAATAAAATATTATTTTGAATTATGGAGCAGGAACATTAACAACCACAATATCTGGAATTGGAATTACAAACTTTATGATTTTCCATCATACACCGCATGTTTAAATTATTCATAAATACTGTAATGGTAAAAAAAGAAGAAAAAAAAGGATGATAACAACAAGCTATTTATTTTAGGATTTTATATGTTAAGGATTTGGGCTCTACAGAATAAAACCCCAAAGTGCTCTGACAGTGAAAGATGTTATCATGTTCCCTCTTTAATTAATACATATTATTATCCCTCTCTCTTGCCTCCAGTCTGTCAACATCTCTGATTTCTATCAACAGCATTTAACTCTGTATCCAGGGGGAATAATGTGTCCTCAAATAGCTCACTATAAAGTGTGCATTCACATTATACTCTTCTCCAATGAAGCCTTACATATTGTAAAAAAAAAATGCAATTAGTATCCCCTCATCAATCTATATTAAAATGGTCATAATGACAAAGCTAAACTAATTTTTTTCTGACATTTTCTTTATAAATTATATCACAGCTATAGGCTGTAAGGTGTGACAATGATTGAGCATATTCCACACATCCATGATAAGAACCTGTACATAATAGTTTTAATAAAAAAAGTCTATCTCATATTTCAAGTGACTTTTACAGGACTAAAAGAAGGTGAGTTTTTAATTTTGTCTCCACATCAATCATGCAACTCAGAAACATTAGCTCAGAAAGAAGAATGAGGAGCTCATCTAAATTTTTTAGATCTTCCCCTCTCTTGGCCACATAATAGGGTCGTGCTCCATGTGTGACAAAAAGTGACTGAACAGCAGGTACTGTGGGAACAGCCTTTTCCAACAAACAGTTTGGTCAGACCAACACAATATATTTTCCAACTGTATAAGTATGCACTGTTTGTAATGAAAGTTATTACATTTAGTTTTGTTCATTTAATAATACACCATAAAATCATGCAAACCATATTGAATAACATTAAGTGTAGATTACTTGCACGATAAACAATGGGTTAAGACTACTAGATAGTTTACTTGACCTGTACTTTTAAATTAGTATAGAATACTCAGAATTACTCTTTCGACAAAATAATTTCAAGTTTAATGCACTGTGGGTACATCAAACAACTCATTTAGTTAAGTCCTGCTAACTTAAGTGACATTACAATTAGAAGAACTTAGAAGTTCTTAGTTGAAATAAGGCTGATTTTTGTCAGGAATAATGAATGGACGTGTAGCATCATTAAAGAATGGAGATTTGGTGTCTGGGACTATTTAGTAGTGGAAAACCAACCTAAAGCGTGCTGAGGCGAGCTGGGACCACAACAAAGGGTAATGATTGACAACTCTTTGCCCTGCCTCCCCATTGACCTATGAACTGCCAGTCCCCCAAACAGGACACGACAAGACACGATAAGAATGCCACTGTGATGGATAATCTTACACGTGGTGACCATTGTGAAAGACAAAAATACCATGTAATGTGTTAAATGGGTTAGTAAATTAAACCACCATAAGTCAAGATAATATATGAGCTCATCTCAGACCTAATGTGGAGTTTCAGGTGAGAATAAAGTTGATTTTTACAGCAAATTATTCATGAATATAAAAAATGAAAGTGGATCCAAGCAACCACCCTGTGGAATGCCATAAAAGACAAACAAAAAGTACTGTGCCAGAGAATTGAAAATAAAATACCATAACAACTCTAAAATAAGAATTCAGTGATCAGTGATGTGAAAAGCTTGGGTAAAATATAAAAGCAGAGGTCTAACTAGTTTCCTGTCATCCATATATTGTATGTTAACCACTATAACCAATCATTATGCACACGAGCTGCAGATCCATCAACTATTGTTTGTTCTGCACTGGTTTCCACTTCATTGAGTCATTATGTTGTTTTCAAATGACTTTATCTCCTTTTTCAATCTCATTGCACCCCCATCTTGACTGTTGAAACTTATCTTGGGTAAATTGTGAGCTGGTCATTAAGCTTTCCTACCTGTCTGACAACTCCATCTGGTCTCCATCCATACATTCATTATCTATTCTGCTGATAGCAATATAGATAAAGGAGACTCTAAAATTGCATTTATGGGCCATTTAGGATCTCCAATTATCCTCACCCCAATTGCATGGCTTTGAACCGTGGAAGGAAGCCAGATTACCCACAGAAAACCCACAAAACACAGGGAGAACATGCAAACCGCTAACAGAAAGGTCCTGGAAACCTTCTCACTGTGAGGTCCCTGCTCTTTCAAGATTACTTAGTAAAGCATACAATAATGAAAGAATAAACAATAATGACATTGATGTAGTTTATTCTTTTAAGTTATTTGATGGACCGGAATGGAACTGCTAATTTGCCTCTAAAATAATAATAATAAAAAAAAATCAACTCATTCTACACAGGGTTTAGTTCTGATGACTTTACATTTCTGGATTAAAATTTGCTAGATGAAGAACCAGGTTTATTTTGATTTAATGGAAATTATTTGGCGTGACCACAGTTGCCTCTCATCCTGAGATACATCTCACACTCGGCATCTGCTTTGATGCATTTACTCCAGTATTACATCAAATAATATCCATCAAAAATTAAACAAATATATATAAATAAAACTGGTACAACACAAAACTAGGACTGACTGAAATTTTATATCTTATATATTTAATATATATTTAAATATATATTTGTGTGTGTGTGTTAATTTATAGCATGTTTAGGTTGATTAGGGGTTAAATCAGCGGTCAGGCTTCCAGGGGCAGGAAGAACCAGCCAACAAGGCCAAGTGGCCCAGATGGCTGCACACTTGGAGGATGTAGCCTTGACACAGCTACAGTCAGACACACACACACTCACTGAAAGGAGGAGGAGAGAGAGGGAGTGTTGGAAACTATTTTCCTAAATTATCCCAAACATAATGATCCAGGGTCATAACACCTCCCCACCAAAGACAAAACATTTCCCCTGAAAATGAACTGTTTGATTTACTTCAACAAAATGAGTGAGCAAATTCAATCAACAGCCGTGCAGGCATGAATGGTGTTTAGTTCAAAAGTTAATGTCCTATATATTAACTTTGAGCCACTTTAACTGACTGACATTACATTTGGATGTGTAACTGGATCTCGTGCATCAGCCAATCATCGTCAAATATTTCAAACTTGAATGAAAAAGATGCCGCAGATAGTGATGATATAAAATGATGATGTTGGGTAAGTGTCCAAATATTAACCCTTAGTGCTCACGCGGCACAGATCTGTGCCACTGGTGCGTCCATGGTAAATTGCTGTGGGAATAATACACAACTCTTTATATGGACATTTTTTGTATTCTTATGTGTGGTTGAGTCAAAGTTATGATCCATTTTTTAGATATAAAGAGCAATAATTGTGCAGAAGTCACAAAATAGACTGTTTTTCTTCTCTTTTTGTTCATAAAAACGAAACGAAAAGTGAACTTTGAACTGTGACAGATTTTCAAATTTCACAAATTCAATCCGGTTTTAAACATTAGTACTTTAGTGCTTGAGTACCTTTTGCTCAGATGTGTTTAAATAGTTGGTGAAAAAGATTTTTTTTTTTTCATCATTGTCCAGGTTGTGCTTGGGCATTGCACATTCTTATAGCCTCTGCATATACTGTATGTTTAAACATAGTAATGGAAAAAAGCAGCCGAAATGCTCTGTGTTCTAAGGGTTAATTACTGCTGAGAAAGTATTGAGTGTCTCTTATTTGTGGAGTATACAGTGATTGATATCAGACACTAAACTTGAAATCGTTTCTTGTTCCTTGTAATCATTCCAAAGTCATTTTATGACAAATACCAATGTAGTTTAATGCCTCTTAGGGAATAAGCTTAGCCAGATTTAGATTTGGATTTTAGACACGATTCCAAAATAAAATGTTCCAGTCACTAATCTGCGGGGATTAAGAAGAATTGCTCACAAGTGACAGAAAATACTGAAGAAGGAAATTCTCGTATGTACACCATTTTGTACTGGAATGGTTCAATTTCACTACAACAGTGTGTTTGCAAATTCCTTTCATCTGAGAGTGAGGATTAGAAATGCAAAGCACCTCACCGTGTATGAAGGGTGGGAAAGGGCGGATTATTGATTTCAGGGTGGGAAACCCAAACTGTTTCTCTGTGTGTCCCCAACACAGACTGGTGATAAAACTTAAGAAGGCTTACGATGACAAGAGAGTGTAGGCAAACAAGCTGAAGAGGGACACATGCACTGTGACTGTGTTGAGCTCATGCACTTTCTATCTCTGCCAAGCATGCAGGAAGAGAGCGTCAGTGGAGATGATAAGGTTTGATTGAACACACACACACACACACACACATATACTGTACATAAAGCAGGGGAAGGAGGAGGATGTCCTGTGCTTGTTTGGCAACTGTTGAGTTATTTAAACTAAAGCAAACATGTCACTTTCACTAAATGTCCCATCACCGATTTGGTATGTGACTGTGAAACAAGAGAGAGTGAGAGGGAGAGATGATGAAGCTCAGTGGAAGAGGCAGTGATGAGGAAGATTGTTGAAGAGAGAGTGAACCTGTGCAGAGAGAGAGAGGGAGAAACAGAGGGAGACAGACAAACAGAGAAAAAGAGGGAAGGAGGGAGGGAGGGAGGGAGAGCAGCGTGGGAAGGAGGAAGTCCAACACCTCAGGACTTCTCATGAAGCGTCACTTATGAGAGGAGGCAGAGGACCCTCCTCGCCAGTAGTGTGGAACGAGACAGAGGCGAACCAGGACGAGTGTCGAGGAAGTGGAGTTTGTATGCAAGTGGGGTGAAGAAAAAAAAGAGAGAGAGACCCTCCTCTCTGTGGGTCAACTAATGAGAGAAGATGAAGAACCACATCACCAACGCCATCTCTGACTTCTTCTTTGAGTACGAGACCCCGCGCCAGGTATTGGTCAGGAACAGGAGGGTGGGAGTGGTGTGTCGTATCATCCAGCTGGGAGTCCTGGCGTACATTATTGGGTAATTCTCCTTTTTTTTTCTCTTTCTACTTTGTCTGATGTGTTTCAATCGGCTTGGAGAAGGAGGTCTGACACAGGAGTGACCTCTCAGTGTGACCTTATTAAATTCAGCGAGTGTAATTCTTTTTGCTGGCTTGTGATGTTGACAGTGACATAATTCAAGACTTTTTCACTGACACTGTATTTAAAGAACCACAGACAATCTTGAAGGCGTCGATTAGAGATTTGTACAGTAACTGTAACTTGCGTGTGCTGGCAAAGCCAATCACACAAAGAGTTGACTCAGAAAGAGGAATAAAAGGAAGTACGAGGGCATGATCACCGCACAGATTGTTGTTATTTTCTGCCCTTCTCAAGTTGGGACAAAAACTGCAGCATGCTTGTTGACTGACGCATTCTGAGCCACTCGCTGCCGCTGCACACACACACACCCGCACGCACGCACACACTTGCTCGGACATGTTGGAGTGTTTCCTTGGAAGAGGACAGAAAGTCTGCTGAGAATGTATCTCACTTCAAAGCACAGCATCTCATCTGTCAGTTGTTGTTAAGGTTAGATCAGTGAGGCGCGTGTGTATTTAGTGTGCAGTAGAGTCAGTTGTGGTCAGGTTAAGGTTATCACTTTGTTTAGACTGTCCAAAGGACCAGAAAGAAATGCAAACAAAGTCCAAACAAAACTCGCTGCAAAAAGCTGTGTTTGTATACACTTGTTTTCTTACCTCATTAGGACATTTTATTTTCCTTTTCTGTTTTTTAAATTTTTTTTTATTAGTAGTATGCTCTGGTTACAGTTCGGATTAATATGTGAATTTAAGATGTGGCTCTAAAAAAATAATAAACAGAGGTCAGTGTATATTCCTAAATTCCTGAAGTCTGTGTGTGTTTATGTGCATTTGTACACATGTGCATGTACAATAGCATGAAGAATTTGGGCAAATATCTAATCATAGTTCGGTTCAGTGTTTGCTGTGTTATATTGTAGATTAAAAGTAATAGAGCAACACCACATAAGTGTCTTAAAATACTCACTCATGTATTACATTTTTAATTGCGTAAAACAGACAATTAAAAAGAAATATACTGTACATATACATATATAGATATACATATATACACAGTAATACATTAATTTCAAGATGTGCATCGATTTCTATTTAAAAATAATTAGTTATTCAGTAAATTGCCACTTTTGTTAGAAAAGGACCAGTAGTTCTCATGGGGACCAAAGGCCACTAATGAGGCAGGACCTTTTTTTTACTGATAGCAAATTTGTGGTATTTTCCTTAGAACGTGTGTTCCTGTGCTTTCCCTGCACTTACTGCTCTGCACTTAAAAACATAATGACATGATGTTAATGGTGGCGTCTCTAAGCTCCGGTCCTGTACATCTTAGGGTCCAGACTTTTTGTACTTATGGCAGGACATAAACATTTTCCTTCGAGGCCCTTGACTTATCTGAGCATCGAGCAATAACATCATTTGATGGTCAATAAAAAGCCCACAGACCACAATCCCCTCTGTTCTTTGAATGACTGGCCGACACCTAATCAAACTTGCCGAAAGTGTTGCTGCTAAGATTGATAAAATGTTTTGAAAAAAAAAAATCATTTGAGGGTAACTTTATCTTTATCATCTTATTGACATTAATTGTGTTGTTCTTTTCTAAAGAAAATGGTTTAGGGGTAGGAAAAGTTGTAAGGGCCACAATTTACTTGGGGTAAAAAATTGTTGTATTAATAAAATTGTTGTATTTAAAAGTAAAATAAAAAGTTAACATTATGAACAGTAAGATCTGACAGAATGAGAAATATGATTAGGGCTATATATATTTTTTATAATAAATAATAATAATCTGATTATATAAGTGATATATAGGCAGAATGAGGGTTCAAATTGATTTATTTAGGGTTAGGCAATTTTAAAACTAAAGGTTTTTATGGTTGCATTTTATAATCATTTGGCTTAAATGCGAGTTGAATGTAGTGGAAAAGCGCCATTTGTTTAGTCTGTCTTAATGTATGGAAGTCAGTAAGTGTCCTTGAACCTCTCACTCTGTGCGTGTGTGTGTGTGTGTGTGTGTACACACCTCTGAACAGCAGAACCTGAGGTGCTTGTGTGTGATGAACACGCTGAGGCATATGCTAACACAGATCACAATCAACTGCTGCCCAATTCACTGCCAAACAGCAGCGTGTTACACTCTGCCAGTGGTTCTAAACTGTGACCATATATGTGACAGAGAAAGACACATTTATGAACATATTTTTTCTTGCTCATGGCAAGGTTTCTCTCTCTTTCAGTTTTCATTTATTTCTCCTTTTTAAAAAAAGGAAAAAAAGAGGAAACTTGAAGTGGCACATTGGCTTCTCTTTGTGGTTGCTATTTTGTCACGGTACATTCAGAGTCAGAAAAACTTTCATTATGATCACAAGTTTCATTTCAAAATCTTCAGATGTGTGAAATGTTTAGTTTCTGATAAACAAAAAGAGAGAGAAAAGGGAAACAGCTGCAGCGTGTTTTCAAAAAAATGCCACGTTTAAACAGTATATACAGAGGGTATGAGAATACTTATATCCTTTCAGCACAACCTATAGCCAATCAGCAAAAAGTACTCAATAATGTTTAAAATCGGATTGAGTTTGTGAAATTTGGAAATCCATCATAGTTCAAAGTTCACTTGGCTCATTTTTATGAACAAAAAGAAAAGAAAAAAAGGGTCTATTTTGTGACTTCTGCACAAATATTGCTACTTTATATCCCTACTTAAAATGCGGTGTATAAAATGAATCATCAACATTTTTTAAAGCCTGAATATGTGACCTGTGAACACACACACGTGATGTCCATATAAGGAGTTGTGTATTATTCCCACGGCAATTTAACATGGGTGCACCTGCAGCACAGGTTTAAGGAAGCACCCACAGTCCTCTCTCCCTCCCTCCCTCTCCTGCGCCCCCTCTTCACTTGCCTTTTGCAGCCATCTCGCCACACTGAGTTTGGCCAGAGTGATGGACATGAAAGGAGATGTGATTATAAAGCTGTCTAGATTCACTTCCTCAGGATTTAAGCAGCAGGTAGACAGGCTGCTGCAGCGGCGGCAGCGGCAGCAACAGTGGACCAGTGACTCACTGATCGCCTTGTCAGTAATTTTACTTTTCATTTTAACTTCACTTCTTATTTACTTTTTCATTTTTTCACTTCATGAAATTCAAATCAGCAAACAAGAGAAAACGGCTGCTACTGTGTTTGGTGCACGCTGACAAAAATGACAACCCTCACATTATGGCTTGGCTGTAATCACAGATTGGGAGCAACTCATACCAAAAACTGCTTTGTATCTTATTAAAAACGCACATTTTATATATGACATAAGAATAAATCTCGACATTAAAGCAAATACTCATTTAGAAAACCATAACGCCTGTTCTTTTAAGGCCTGTTCTTTTAATTAAGTCCCCAACCGTTTGCATTTCACAGTTGAAGGGGGGAGATTTTTTCTCCCCCCCGTTTCAATTTGTTTTCACAAAAACGAATACTAATCTCCGTGCCACAGAGTGGTGGAAAGAGAAAAGCCCCACGCACATGAAGGAGCCCGCACCGTGCCTCGCCGCTCTCCTTCTGTCGGAGCAGATACAAATCTCACTCACACTGCTGTTTTTAAAAGATCCTTCCATTATTTTATGCTGGTGGGTTTTTTTTTCTCTCCCTCTCCTCCACTTCTCCTCCTACAGTCTCAGCACCAACTTACATCATTTGATTGGTTTCCCTGATAGGACCGAGTGGCATTTAATTCATTATGCATCTTATTTCTCTGTGCAGTCTGAAAGATGTTTCAAAGATGTCCGTCTGTTGCTTTCATTGTGCACAGACAATACATACCACTGTAGGCTTCCTGCCCAGGGATGATTGCTTTTTACATTCTATATAAACATACATTTGTGTGTGTGTGTGTGTGTGAGTGTGTGCATGTGCATACAGTCTCTGCCCAGTGAATAGCAGCTGTCACTCATATACCTGGACAGCCACACACACACACATGCACACACAGACACTGAGTGACGCAATGAGAAACTCCTTTCTCTCTCTCTCTCTCTCTCTGCAGAAAATAAAAGGCACTGCAGCTGATTCCTGCTTGATGCTAATCCTTTTATGTGGCGAAGGATTCGAGCACTTATTCTTAATTTAGCTCTCGAGACAAAAGTGCACTAACTCACCACAACAGACCTGGGATATTTAAAGCTGTAGTGCATCACGTTTAAATACAAACAAATGTCAAATGAGTTCACACATCGCCACTGCATCATGTCAGTCTGTGTTGTGTGGATCCCGTGTCACCTGTTGACATTCCCACGCTGTGCATAGGGAGGGATTGGTTTTATGTGAAGACAGACGGAGGCAAGAGCAACGCCGTGTTAGTAAAGCGCGATGACAGGTTGTGGCGTATGACTAATTTCATTTAAATATTTAAAGGCCTACGTTGGGACAGGTGTGGGACACTAGCAATAGCTATCATCTTTATACATAAAACATTTTCTATATACAGCAGGCTGGAGTTGCTCTATGCTAATTTGCATCGTTCTTACAACTACAGTGGGATTTCTTTCTAAATAAAGGTCAGTTTTATTGTTCTGACCTGACTTTTAACATGCAGTAAATTGTAAATAAACAACTGCCACGCATCAAAGGTTCAAAGTGTTCTGGAAAAATGGGCAAAAGCACTTGGTCACAGGACATTTTCTGGCCCTTTTATGGGCGCAATAAGCCCAAAAGGCCAGGCAGACATGGATTTACTGCACAACTATGATCACTTTTTTGAAATTGGTGAGATGTTTTTTTCTTTATTTTTTGGAAATGTCACACACTGTCACTGTCACACATATATCACTGTGAGGTGTCCTGGCGGGATGTGGAGTGGCTGTGCAGAATGTCAGCATCGCACGTATGCATGTCCTTGCCTGTGGGTTTAAATGTTTGACTGTTTGCTTGAGTGAGTGGGAGTCTGAGGTGCTGACAGACCTGACAGGAGACTGACTCTCTATGTCCCCTGCAGGTGGGTTTTCATCTACGAGAAAGGCTACCAGTCCACAGACACGGCAATAAGCTCCGTCTTCACCAAAATGAAAGGCGTGGGCTACACCAGCGTGAATGGGAACGAGAGAGTCTGGGACGTGGCCGACTACGTCTTCCCACCGCAGGTTGGTGACAGGTTAGCTGAAGCCTTTCATGCATGCACAAGCTGCTTGTTTTTGCACAAGGTATGAACCCTAACCCAAATTACATCACAGGTCAAAGCAGCTTTGGTTAGCAGCTCACTGTTAGTACATTAAGCGCCATTTTGTGTCTTTGCACCATTGAAATAATTCATTGTTAAAGTGGACAGAGGCTAAATTCAGTCTGCTGATGAGTCCAACATTGTCTTCCTCTGTGCACTGGCTTCTACTCTTATTTCCAGGTCAATGCCCAGCTGGGCAGGAACTGTGGCACATGCACAGAGCACCTAGTTATTTAAAGGGCAGTTTCACCCATTTTTAGTGAAATGAAGAATAAACTTGAAATCATTCTGATGCTGCTGTTTGTTTAATTTGACCAAATTTGACCAGTTTTTTTAATTATTTATTTATCACATTTCTTCAGATCTTTTACTCAAAACTTGACAGAAACACAGTACAGATCACTGTAAGGGTTTTTATTTTCTTTGAAGGAAGTGCAGATAATGCAGATTTGGTACAGTAGTTTCAGTCAGACAAAGGTTCTAACTAACTGTTGTTGATTTATATTAAATCTGAGTCAGAGGTAAATGGCTGTCAGACTGACTTCACATCAGACTGACTCAGACAGTCAACACAGAATTTTCTGCGTCCCCAATGAACGCTGGTCATATTGAAACAACAAAGTTTTCTTGTACATCTAAAGCATCCGTGTTGGTTGATTTAATGCCAGATCCAAGTGACGCAACGTTGGAGCACACACAGGTTGACGCCTGACGATACGGAGGCTTTGTCAACATTAGTGCGTCCTTGTGCTTCCCAAAAGTCGTTTCATGGATCCTGTAACGATCTGAGCAAACAATCCTCCTTTAGAAACACTGTGGTCAAATGTCTTAAAGCCCCGTGTTTACTTGTACAGTACTGTCATCTTTGAAATACAATAAATAATACTCCACAAAGGCTGCCATGTTTGCTTAGAGGTGTGGGCCTTCTTTCATGCAGAATGGCTTTGGCACAAGGATTGGTATAAATATGTCACATAAGATGAGACTTACACTTTGATGAGGTAAATATCAGTTTTCTGTGAGAATGACCCAGAGAAAACAAATGTTTTTTTCATTCAGGAGATTCAGGAGAATCCTACACTGTTAAATATCTGACTTTACAGTCTCACTAATTCCTGTGAAGTTGCATCACTTTTACAGTAAATGACTGGACCAACATGTTTTATTTTCACATTAAGTTACTGAATCATTACTCCTGCAACCTCACAGTTGTGTCATACAACTGTGATTTAGCTGTATATTGTCTTCTGAATTTACTGTAACTGCACAGTAGTAAGATCATTACTATTATTCAACAGTATTTTACCACTATATTTAAAAATGATCACATTTGATTTGACATTGGCTGTCATTACGATACACACATTTTGACATTTCAAAATAAAAGTAGTAAGCTATTGCTATTGTGTCACTGCTTAAATTACATTCGCACCGCACCTTGCTTTCACTCTTGTCTGCTGAGCCAACAGAATTGTGGCTGTATGTTAATATTTGTCACACACTCCACCCCCAGGTGTAATTATCTTTTCATTTTACGCGACGTTTACGGCCCTGAGTCCTTCTTTGAGAGTCACACAAGCATAAAATAATCCAAAAACAAACTCACCCAGACAGGCTCCGCCCTACACCACACCTGGAGAGCAGATGCAACATCAGCTGTGACAAACGATCGGCTCCTGAAAGAAGAGACTTAAATACGCCATGTTCTTAAAACAACATGCAAACAATACTTCAATTTAAATGGACACCAATGTTTACAAGACGCAAAGTGTCACCACACATTGTACTTTGCATGGTTATGTATGTGACAATTAAAAATGTCATTGAATTGAAGTGAATTTGAACCAAAGGGAGAAACATCAGCTTTTAAAAACACTGTATTCTATACATTATAGAGAAAACACCTCATATAATAGTCCATGTTTTGTCCATGAGCAGATAATGGAGATAATAGTGGTCCACTTTTGTGAACAGCACCTCACTGAGAGCATTTGTTGCTATTTCTGTGAGATGGATGTAAATGCAGACATCAAAGGAAAAAAACGTATGTTATGTTGAATATTTTGTTTTTTTTAAAGGTTCTGTTGTCGCTTTGTGGCTTAAGATTCATCTAGAAGATGTTAACACATGCTTTCTTGAAATCCTTACTCTCAGGGAGACTCGTCTTTTGTGGTGATGACAAACTACATCATAACTGAGGGTCAGAATATGGGAAAGTGTCCCGAGGTATGTAAAATACCCTTTCATTCTCATTTCTCTTTCTCACTGCTTCCCCCAGCTCCCTCAAATATATACACTTCCATAAATAGTAAAACAAAGCGGAAACTGCGACTCATTCCGAGACTGTTTGTGTAATTGGATAATTGTGTCTCAAATCGCTGAAAACAATTCTTCTTAAACGTTTTGACAGACTGGTGGTTTCTCTATATGCTGCAGAATGTAAAATAAATGCTGAATGTATCATTTCCTCATTGTTACTTGTGTATAAAATGGTTATGTGTCCTTCAAATCCTTTATTTTGAACATTCTCTTGTTTACGACAGCTGAAAGGCAAACACAACTGCAGCTCGGATGCCGACTGTGAAGGAGGGAGTTACAAACGTACGGGACATGGTAAATCCTGACGGCCCGACAGTGGGTGACCTCAGCTGTCCTCACTGAGTAACCGTCTGTCTGCCTGTGGCCAAACTCAGTCTCAGACCTCTGGCTTTCCAACGTTTTGTTTTGCTTTGCACTGCCAAAGACGAAAAGCCTTCTTTAAACTTCTCGAACCCGGCGATGTGGGAGGCAGAGGTGCATGTCAGGTTGTGGAGCAGTGTGTTTGCAGAATGGGTTGTGTCTCTCTGAGAAGTGCTTTATAATGAGCTCGCACACAGTAAACTAAAACTGCACTTGATCTCATCACTGCTGAGGTAAATATTTGTCTAATGTGGACAGAAAACTGATTAAAATCAACAACCGGAGTCTTAGCAACCGCGTTTGTTGATCGCTGAAGTATATAATAACTGCAGTGCATAACTTAATATAGATAAATGGTTACTGCGGTCACTAAACCCAGATTAAGCATGTCAGCTTCACACCGCTGTCTCAGTTTAGCAGTGTTTAGATCTCGTGACATTCAGGAACTGATTTGCTTTATATCAAGTCAGACAGAGGCAGCAGCCGCAACACTGTGCTACGAAAGCAGGACGGCTGCAAACAGGCATAGGAGTGTGACTGAAAATGCAAAGAAGTGATCATGAAAAGACTCACACAAATGCTCCCTCAGTCAGTTAAAGGAATACTAGCTTTGTGTTACTAGAATAGTTGTAGTAACTGTGCTTCCCAACCTCAGTTTTCCCCTGAGTTGCCCACCAGTGACAGCTTAACTGTTAGCAAAGATGGCAGACACTGTTTACATTCTGGAAATGAGGTCCCGCCCCCCAACGAGTGGGTCTAAAAAGTATGGAATTAGAGTTGCAGTTTCAAGGCTCAGACCGAGTGTCACTGGTGGGCACGTAACAAAAAAAAGAATGAAGATATTTCTCAACTCAGGGGAAACTGAGGTTCGGAAGCACAATTTTTCAAAAATACTTCCCCTATTCTAGTAATACAAAGCTAAATGCAAATCGGTGAGGTATTCCTTTAAGACGAAATACGCAGCATATACAGATTAAAAAAAAAAAATCTCCAAAAGGCAATTCCGTTCCTAAAATCCGCCGAACACACGTTAAATACAAGACAAACCTTGAGTGTCAAAACGCTGCCTTAAGCAAGCAGACACAGTCTCATGACTGCAGGACCTGTGACTGCAGATGTCCAATTAACTCTGAGCTGAGAGAAAATATAAGCAAACAGCTTTTAAAATCAAATATCCATTCAGATAAGAGCTTGTCTAAACATATACAGTATTGATGTGGGACTTCAAAGAGCAGCGGCATACATTTATTGTCCTCCATCTGTCCCAGGGTCAACTCCTGTGATGTTCAAGTTCTTTGTGTCCCACATCACCTTCAATAAGACCAATGTCTGCTGAAGCTTCACATCTGTCTGTTACAGACCAGTCAAATAGACCTTTAGGTGCCAGTGACTCATTAGAAGCAAAGAACCGTCTCTGTGCTTATAGGCAAGTAAACACGAGCGGGCCAATGATGGAGAACTATCGGTTAACTCGTGCGGCACATGATGAGAGGGACTGATAGCAACAAAACTTAGCACATGGAGAGAAAGGAACCAGATAAAGGAAACAGCTGTTTCAGCATTTGCTCCGCTCATATATCTTGCTTTCTGCTCGTCATGCGTATTTAAGATAAGATGGAAGCGGGAAATGTCGAGATTTGCTTCACTGTTAAATCCTTTTTTTTCTTTGGTCCCGCTTTTAACAGAATGTTTGCTCTATTATTTGACTTTGTCCCATCGATGAACTCACATATATTTTCCGTTTCAAGGGGAAATGACAGGAATCTGCGTGAACGCCACAAAGACCTGTGAGGTGCTGGCTTGGTGTCCAATTGAGGACGATCACGTCATACCGTAGTATGTGGCAACGCTCAAGTATTTATTCTACAAGCTGAGACATCATATCGTCCAATGATTCAGTGCCATTCATTCATTCATGATTCATGCTTTTTTTTTTCTCTTCTCCTCCCTAGCCCTCCTTTGTTGATGTCTGCGGAGAACTACACCCTGTTCATCAAAAATTCTATCACTTTCCCCTTATTTGGCGTCACACGGTGATTATTTTGACACTAACGTGGTCAAATCTATATAAATAAATAGCCAGACTTTGGCGTATACTGCTAATGCTGATGCTGTGGATGATAATTGTCAAATCAGTAGTGCCTATTTCATTTTGAACATCCATTTGTGTTTTTCAGGAGTAACCTGGTGGAAGGCGTCGATGCATCATACATCAGTAAATGTCTTTACCATCCAGAGAATGCTCCTCTGTGTCCAATATTCAAACTGGGAGACATAGTGAAACTCTCTGGCTTTAACTTTGAAACCATTGCCCAAGTGGTAAGTTTGCTGCACGAGAACTATTCTATTATAGTCACAGCTTTGCATCGTACTTTTTTCTTTGTCATGTAGTAACAGAGGCCTGTGTGTGTGTTGTGTTGTCGTGCTTGTGTGTTGACAGGGAGGGGCCATTGGCATTGAGATCGACTGGACGTGTAACCTCGACGTGAATGTAAAACACTGTAAACCAAAGTACAACTTTCACGGTCTCTATGGGAACCCTGATGAGACGGACAAGGCCAGAGCATCAGTGGGCTACAACTTCAGGTGTGTAAGTACACTCCAGCGATCTAAAGGTCAAGGGTGAAGGAGCATCTGTGGCAGAGAAATAATCACAGTTATGTGTGTGTGAGTGATAAAGCAGCAGTACAGCTGTATGACTGAGTGTGAGTGAATGGGTCGATGTGATTTGTAGTTTAACTTGCTTTAATTGTTAGTTGTTAGTTAGTTGTTTCTTTGGCCTTTAGTATTCCTGCTTGTAAAGAAAGTGCAGCTGAGACGGGTATTCAGTTGGTAGCAATCTTCAAACTTACCACTAGATGCCTCTAAATCCTACAAAAGGGGGTGGGGAACCTTTTTTCTCTTGTGGTGTGGAAAGTCTTCTGACCATTTTATAACATTATAACATTATTGAGGGGCGCACTGTGGCACAGTGGTTAGTAGTGATGCATTTTACTTATAAGCGCCTTTCCAACACTTAAGGACACAAACAACAATAAAAAACAGTTGTGTCTGGATGTGAACAGAGGAAGAGTCAGAGATGCAGATGTTACTGTTGTCTCACAGCAAGAAGGTGCTGGGACCTTTCGCTGACCATGTGTCCCACAATGGAAAAAAATCCTCAGGACGTACATTTTGTAAATCAGTGCAGATGGATGTTGCTGCGGAACTTGCCTTTGCTTTGCGGTCCATGCTTTAGGTTGTCACACAACACGTTCAGATCCTCATGTTTACTTTTCGTGTCCTGATTCCTCTCTCCATACGGCCTGAAAGGGTCTTTGGACACTTGCCAGCATATCCAGATGTCATGACAGCCCTCGAAGAGTTTGTTACATCACAGTGTTACGCATTTTCCTTTTGAATGTTCCTCCCTCATATCAAACTGGTCAATAATCCTATTAACAAAAATGGCTAATTCAGTGGTATGTGTTTAGTCATTTGTTATATTGCTGGCCAGAGAGTTAACTGGATCCTTCCATGTTTTTTTGTGCCATATCACTTATCCTCTCTGTGGCAGTGCTTGCATATTCAACAAGAACACACTAGACACTAGAGTTAAATTCGATGAAGATGGAGTGAGAGATAAGGTGATTATTATTATTGATTTTTATTAGTTATTTGTTTCATTTTCTACGCACTCTGGTCAAAATCCCTCACCTCCACCCTGGTATATATACAGTAGAACAGTATTTCTGATTTTTCTCCAAAGACCACAAGAGAAAGCTAACGAACCATGGTTTGAGAACCATGGAACAACTATAGAACTAGCCATGGCACACCAAAGTTCTAGATTGTAGCAAAGGATGCTCAGTTTGGCGTGTACTTCTACGGAAGAGTATTAGGGTCACATGTGAAAATACGGAAGAGTATTAAAAAACAACAAAAAAACTGCATGAATTCTTAGATTAAAGTCAGAATTCTGACTTCAATCTCAGAATTCATCCCATTTTTTTAATAAATTTTTTCTTTCTTTCTTTGTTTTTTACATGTGGCTCTAATACTCTTGTGTAGATTTCAGTGTTTGTCACAACGTATATGTTGATTGAACCTATACTGTCACTGTTCTCTGCGGTGGTCATTAGTTTATTTTTGTTCACTTCATCCATTTTCCCTGCACACCTGATATTGCTCAGCTCCATGTCTGTTGACTGTGTACCGACTGCAGACAGTCTCACTACAAAGCCAGTTTATAATGTTTACTCGCCCTCGGTGGCTGCAGAGATTTGTCTCAAACTGTCATTTGTAAAGGTCTGCTCTGTTCACACATACTATAGGCACAGTCATTATCGAGGTCATTATTTAGTCATTACCAGGCTATTACTTATATGATTACAGCAGTGCTAATTGGCTGCAGGGATGTTTACTATAAAAGCTTTCAATATGCCATCAGCGTTATTATTTATTCACTAATAATAAAAAATAATGACTTAACTTATTCCTTTCCACTTGGAGGATTCGAACAGTCTTTGTGTAAAAGTTAATTCTATACATTACCATATACAGGTACATTTTCTCAGGCTGGACAGAATGATAGGAAGTATGTGGTAAATATGAACGTTTTGTCAAAATAATATTCTACATTTTCATATTGTAGGTATGCAAAGCATTATTTGGAGGACAAAATTGAGAAGAGGACCCTTCTCAAAGTGTTTGGGATCAGATTGGACATTATTGTTCAATCCCTGGTAAGTACATTATTCAAATATTTACAGTTAAATATTTAAACTTAATAATTAAGGGAATCAAATCTGTCATTTGTCATTTACAGGCAAGAAAATTTGATATCATCCCAACATTGACTGCTATAGGCTCTGGAGTGGGCATTTTTGGAGTGGTATGATGTATTTTTTATCATTTGCCTGTGGAATACTTCATTATTATTATTATTATTATTTTACAATATTATTAATATTATATGATACAATATTAAGCATATTAACATATCTCTGCTTTTCCTTTTTCAGGCCACTGTGGTGTGTGACTTGGTGTTGCTCTATTTGCTGCCAAAAAGAGAATTTTACAAGAATATGAAATTCAAACATACAGATTCACATATACAGGTAATTCTTTTTTTTCTACTCCCATTTCTGTAATGAGTTTGAACACTGGGTGGCAGCAGAGAAGCGTTGCACAACAACACTCCAGACTGCAACACCCTACATTATTATTTAACTGCGCATCTTTGGATGCATTTCAGTTCTGGTTCAGTAGTGAATACACAGGCCGACAAAAGCACAAACTGCAGTAAACTTCACATTTATGACTTTATCAAGCAAAGCTGAACCATCTGTGCAGGCGGCTTCACTCTGACTAAATCGAACATTTTGTATTTACAACAGAACTATGTAAGGCACTGATCAGTCCAAAGTGAGTGCATGTCAAAGTATAAACTCTATTCAGTCACCATGAGGAGTATTCTTTGTCGCGTCACCTGAGACTTTTATTTTGACAGAATCCTGATTCGGAGGCAGGCAGCATAGAGACAGATCTATCTCAAGTAAGACATTTGCTACAGGGATCATTTTTATTAAATTAAATTAAAGAATGGATTTGTGATTTATCCATCTGTTCATTTGCTTTTCTCGTGTAGAAGTGACTGACGGGCAAACTTTCAAGCGAGTGGGCCTGTTGTTGTTTTCCAAGCACACTGCACTGGACACACAAACACACTGTAAATGGACTGGGACTGAAAAGGACGACATCCAATGACCTTGCTGCAGATGACCTGCGTTTCCTTTTGTGATCTCCAGCAGCATCTCTGTTTGTACTGCCATCCTGAAAGACTTAAGACTTTTGCAATTGATGGCATAGCTCAGCTGTGTGTGCATTTTTTTCTTTTTCCTTTTTTTTTGGGCGTAGCTTGGTTTGCTTTTGTTGATGCAGTGGGTGTAACCTGCACTCAACATCCGTCCAAGTGTGTGTGTGTGTGTGTGTGTGTGTGTGTGTGTGTGACAAGACACTCCCATGTACCTGTGTGAGCACACGAATCACCCCAAAGTCAGTCATTACCTCCGTCACTGTCTTTCTTTGACACATGAAGTGTGGACATGCCACCCAAGATTGATTCACCCGCTGTGTGTGCACCTCGTGATCCACTGTTACTGAACTGCAATAAAAGATGTACAGGGATGTCCCCCCGCTTTTTCTTTTGCCTCGTGGTGCAAGCAGTCAAACAGGTAAAACTGAATAAATAACTAATTAAATAAATAAATAAAGGTTTTAACTTTGTCCTTTATTCCTTGATTATGTGTAGATGTACAAAAAGCATGCAAAAAATAGCTTCTTTATATGTATTGGTACATATTTACATTGTAACAACTGCATTCCAAAGGGACGTGCCATGCGTCTGTTTTCACATAAGCGATCGATGCGGGTGAGTGAGGTACATTCAGAGAAACGCACAAGAAAACACAAAGACGTCCAGAAACACCGAGACAAACAGGCACCTTCAACACGCAGTTCAGGACAGTTACATTTAAATACACAGCAGAGATACCACACTCACCGGCCCACACTGTCCCTCCTCCACCTCCTCCGGTCATATAATAATGACCTGTAATCACGACAAATTACTCTTTTTGTGCAGAAGCTGTAACGACTGCACCCACTGAGTTTCACTGCAGTGACGGCACTGAACGAGAGAGAGTTTTTCGAGTGGGACCTCAGCCAAGGGCTGCACAATCAACAAGCCAAACAAGTAGTAGCATCATGGAAAATGCTGCAAAGGCCATCTCAAATGAATAAGTGGTGGTTTGAGCTGATTGACTCTGAGAGTGGCTGCAACAGCAATAATACATTGGAGAAGAAACATTGTCCTCTTTAAACTTTTGTTTTGCTCAAAACAATTCAGGTTTTAAAAAAAAGATACAAATTGGCAACAACAGTGGAGATTATTAAGGCCAAGAATTTGGACAGCCAAGTGGAAAGAGAAATTAGCTTTGAGGTTCGAGGGCTGGGGTACTCCTGAGGAAAGTACCCAATCCCCATTTCTCATTGTTAACAGAACATTCTAAATTGACCCCATCCTCTAGTGTCCTCTTTGTGCCAGTCCCAAGCCCGTATAAAAATCTGGTGCAAAAATCTCTGCCAAATCATTGGCCGTGGCGACCCCTAGAGACTACGGAAGAGGATTTGAGCCAAAAAAAACTAATAAAAAATTGGTAAAACAGTCTGACTTCTGAAATGAAAGTCAGAATATGGCTCTAATCCTCTTCCGTATGAGAGGGAGCACCTGAAAGACATAAAATAAATAATAATAATAAGGCCAAAAATTTACCACTACATGTCATAATTTGTGACTGGGTGAATGAGAAGCGAAGCCCAAGCTGCTCCTGCACTGTCAACCAAGCACATGATGGGATTTAGCATATTTTTAGCACGGTGCAGCATTCGAGGAGTAAAACCCAGAGACCTCTCCTCACCTCCTTACACATTCATGAGCACTCACATCATTCCACCATCATAAAGATAGGCACGCCAGATCCAATCTCGTTGCTGCAGCCTTTACAGCATTTCAACAAGTAATGGAAACGTAATCTTTTTATTTTCCATTGGTAAACATTCTCCAAAATGAAGCAGCGGTGCCGCCGCATGCAGCTCGATAGCAAATGCATCAAAAAGCGGAGGAAATTGCGAGGAGACACAGTAAACTGTACTATGTGTCATGGCCAGGCAGGTACTAGTAGTGTTGTGTCATCACAAGAGTTTCAATATGAATCTGGAAGAGTAAAGAGTGCAAACATTTATATTCAAGCAATGTTTTAGTTCAATTGTAATAAGGGTTAACTAAAACACAAAGACGAAGAGGATGATCGACCCTGAGTGCTGCGTCACCAGGGGGTGGATGAGACAATAATGTACACATGATTAAGATGACAACAATATTGCACCTGTGACACCATTAACAATGTCTGTATAAACACATGAATGTAAAGCTGGCAACAACAAGATAAAAAAAAAAACAAAAAAAACTGAACAGAAAACACTGTTCCATACTTTTTGGTTCTATCAGCCCTTCACTGAAGGTTACTGTAAACACGCCTCAGCGCCTCCCGCCTCTATTTTCACTCACAGATTCTCAGCACAGACAGTAAATAAACAAAATGAACGACCAATACCTTCACACATAAAGCCACACAAACACAATTACATATTGTTTTATCCTGTACAATTCTTCCTGCATCATACAATTAAAAAAAAACATAAAAAGATCTAGATTCCTCCTACACCTAAAATGCTCAAAACGTAACATGTGTAAGACTTTTTTTTTTCTATTCAGATTCCACCACTCCTTTTCCATTGTTTGTGCCTCAGTAAGGCACCTTCACTGGAGGAGACGAATGGAGAGAACTGCACTCGCTGTTTGTGATCAGCCACACTTGGGACAAGCACTGGAGTGGATGTGAATCTGTTGTTATTGTTGGCAGCCTGAGACTCGTAATGACATTGAAATGCTTCTTTTCACTGAGGCTGCAGCAATCAGAGCCTCTGCCAGCCACACACACACACTCATGGGGGCAACATGCCAAGTACGCAAAAAAAAGGGGGAGGAATTGAATTATTTAAACATTTATCTGAGGCAGAGCTGCAGAAATGCTCACACTGAGTAAAGTCAGCTTAGTTTCAGGTTGTTTTTTATCACATTCTCCCAATATTTCCAAGCTCTATCAGCTTGTATGGCGAGTTAAAGTCAGCCAAGTAAAAATAATTATCAAGACTGTGCAAAACATTACTTTGGTGTGGATGGGGGTCATATGTGAATATTGCACAGCTGTCTGCAACTCTTTGGGATTGTTTTTTTTGCAGTTGTTGATACTATTATTCTGCCTCCTTCATCTGAAAACTGGCTCCATCAAGCAATACTATCAGATCTGACTGATAGACAAGAAGGTGCTGGGTTCGAGTTTGCATGGGTGTGCGTGGGTTTCCTCCCTTCATGAAAACAGGGTTGTCGCAGGGGCTCTGACCTCAAAATGTCCTTGTGCAATTTCAGTTGTATAATGACAATAGAGATCCTTTCCAGCTGCACAAGAAGCATCGATCCTGTCAAATTACTGAGCGACTGGGGTAATTTTTAATTTTTGAACAAAGTTGCCTGTTCCTTTGTCAAATTTCCAGAAAGTGTGAGAACACAGCGCTCTCAAATCTCCATTAAATTCACATAGTGAGCCAGTGAGACACTATACTCTTCACTCGCACTTTCCTGCTGTTGTGAAGCCGTCTGAATCTCCCCCACTACATTCTTCATATTTACCACTGAAAACAGTGTTGAAAATCAAAACATTTATAGTGCTTGGTTTAGTATAGGTTGGTTTACCTAACCTTAACGCGCAGTCATTCGCAGATACTAGAACCACACACGGGCATCATGTGAAATTTTGTTTTGGGCATCAAAAAATATATAACAAATTAAAGGAAGTATGCACTAAATTCAATGTATTAAGTCATACAATGACCATCATATGTTTTCAGAGATTTAGGAAACATTTTAAACTGAAATATTAGTTTCACTGTTTGATGAAAATTCTAAAGACAATTTCAAATTCAATTCACAGCCTGTTCTGTCCCAAATTCGGTTTTAAATTCTAGTTGCATGTTTTACATCTTCTAAGTTGTGATTCAGTTGTTAATGTTCTTTGCTCAAGATAAAGTACACCCACTGTGACCCACTGTGATCGACAAAGCCAATATCTGTGACATACTATATACTGTGTTACCTATCGTCTTATCTCCTCTACCACGATAAGAATTTGTGCCTTCTAATCTGGATTAAACTGTAATCAGAGGGAATCAATCAAGGATGGGAAGCAACAGAGTAACTTTTTTTTTTAGACAAAAACATAGTGAGTAGGAACACAAACGTGTTCCATTCCATTCACTTCAAAATGTGCATGAGCTGATGGCACATGCACAACAGGGCGGTGAGACCAAGTCACTTTGAGGGGACGCATATGTACAAATATTAAAATGACTGATCTCTGATCAGAACTCAAAAGCCCTGTACTTCACTGAGGAGGCAATCGAAGAGTCATTTCCATGCTGAAGTCTGTGATGAGCATTAAAGAGGAGGGAGGTTTTTTTTTTTTTTGGTGACATGTGGCTGTGAAAAGTCTGATGATTATGCAGCATAACTATTCAACCATGCATATGCGTTGAGAAAAAATGAGGTTTTAGCCAGGGTTTTTTTCCTGCCACAAAACTGTGAATTTGACAAATATTTTCTTCTCTTTTCCTGTAACAACAACTTGAACTGTTCACAACCCGGAAAGTTCCTTCAGTTGGTTCACTGATGCCAAAGACATTAGTGCGAGGCTGAGTAGGAAAGACAATCGACCTTGCAGATCAAGCCTCGCGCCCAGAAACTCCACAGTGAAGAAGGAAGCTGGATTTTTTTTTTTTTAAAGGGACTGGAAGCAAAAAAATGAAAGCAAGCCTGAGGCGAGCGCACAGTGGTTCAAGCGAAGGGATGTAAAGACCATGGATTCAAAACTCAGTTGAAGGGAGATTCAAGAGGAGGGTTCGTCTTCATTCAGATCCTCCAGTTCTCCTTCTCTGGGTCCATCTCCAGTGCTGCTCTTTCTGTGAGAAGACATAAAAGAGACTGAGAGGAAATCTCTACTCTTTTAAAAAATAATATCACACTGGACAACCAAGGAAAGAGATCTGCAGTACTGTGCATAAGTCTTTGCTATCATCTTCATCAAAATATAGAGAATATGTAACAAACATAATAGTTTCTACAGGTAAAAGATGGTATTCAGTGTGACCTCACTTGGTATACAACACATCCTGAACTTTTTTGGGGGAGACCATCTTGAAGTTTTCTTCAGTAATCTTACAAAAATATGATTTTATGTCTGTCAACACCTGTGTTGTTGTTTTTATTGTGCAATGGAGCGATTACAGGATGCTGCTTTGAAGGCAAAGACTGAAAGTTGGTGTTATATATTAACCGTTAGTGGTCATGATGCACGGATCTGTGCCTCAGGTGCATCCATGGTAAATTGCTGTGGGAATAATACACAACACCTTATATGGACATCCTGGAGGTGTGAGTTTAAAGGTCACATATTCAGGCTTAAAAAAAAGTTTTTTTTCCCGACTTCTATGCGTTGTTGAGTCAAAGATGATCCATTTTATATCGCAATTGTAAGAGTGATATAAAGTAGCAATAATTGTGCAGAAGTCACAAAATAGACCGTTTTTCATTAAAAATTTTGAACTGTGACATATTTCCAAAGTTCATAAATTCCATCTGATTTTAAACGTTTTGATTACTTAATTACTCAGGTGTGTTTATATAGCTTTTTCATCAGATCGTCTAGGTTGTGGTAAAAAAAAAGATATAAGACACTATATTGCACATTCTTATACCCTCTGTATATACTGAATGTTTAAACAACGTAATGGAAAAAAGCAGCCGAAATGCTGTGTTCTAAGGGTTAAAAAGCCTCCGAGGAGTTCAACTAATACGTGTATGTAATGCTCATACTTGCATAACAGACCTTTCTCTCAGCAGCTATATTCCACTTGCAGTAGACGCAGGAGGTACCCATGATATTAATTATGGTTCCACTCCATCTAAGTTGAAAAAGTAGTCCTGCTGTTGTTCAACTGTAGCTGGAGGTCACATTTAAATAATTGACACTTTAGCCTGTAGAAGCATTTCCTTTTCTGAAAAATGTTTCATTTTTCAAAACTGCATACACATTCCCTCTATTAACTAATTCAGAGAATGCAATAGCAATAATAATAATAATGATAATAATAACTAGGACTGTGCGCAGTAAAGTATTTCTTCGGGGAGTGCAGCGGTTCTTGGACCTCTCTATCTCCCTCACTCCACAGACTTCACTATTATTCTTACAAATTAACGAATAATAACAATAATAATATTATTATTAATAATAATAATAATAATGATAATAATAATAACAATAATAATAACGTATACATGTTGAGGGTTGGTCTCTTGTGTCACGTATGAAGTTCCGAGGATATCAGTCAATGTATGGTGAAGTTACAGGGCACTTCCTGTTTCGTGGCGAATGGTCGAAATTCGGCAAATTTCCGATGGTTGCTTTGGCCACGCCCTTTTAAAACCAAAAACCCTTTCTATAACTTTGCCTTTGATACGTCTAGTAAAAATTGTCGCATTTTTTTATGTCTGTATGATAAATGTGCTGCAAGAGTGCAAATCGTCAAGATGGACGCCAAATTCAAACTTCCTGTTGAGTTGAGGCCATGGTCCCAATTTACTCTTTTGTTCGTCTTGGGCTGTTACAAGTTCCCACCAAATTTCGTGAAATTCGGTGCAACTTAATCTTGGCTTAGATCGTCCGTGTTTCACCTTGGGGGGCGCTATAGAGCCCTGGTGCAGTGTACGGGTCAGAGCCCTGGGCCAATATGGCATTTTTGCCAGACCTGACCTCTGTGAAAAGTTTCAAGAGTTTTCAAGAGGCCCCAATAATCTAAGACCTTTGCACAGAGCTCTAAATGATCACTATTTTACACGGTTTTCTGTCCAAATGCCGTGCAGTCAGACAGATTCCCCCTCCGTTAAAAATCCAAAATGATTCATCCGTGTAACACCGCATTAAATGACGGCAGCGGGGAGATGACAGAAGTGAGATGAGATCACAGTTGGGGAGGGATGATCCGTCACTTGTCACGGTGGAAGGGTAAGCACAAGCTGAGGAGTCTGGGATGATGACAGACACTGTGGCTGATGGATGTCGGGCAGAGAGTGCAGACTGTTACCTGAGAGAGGGGTGAAGCTTTAAAGAGGGCCTGAATGGCCACGAATCCCTGCAGCAGAGAGTGGAAGAAAAGATGGAAGAGTCACAGGTCAGAGGGCTAATTAGGTCAAAGACATTGTTATTGCTGTAGATGACCCCACCCCCACCTATATATATCTCCTATAGATGTAAGCTTTTTTTTTACATTTTAATGATGTTAAGTGACAGAATGACAGAGTTTAATGACAGAGTACTGACACACAGCGAGCCACCATCCATCACTGAAAACCAGCCTGTGACAGGGACTCTCTCTCTGTGAGAATATGGCTGCCAGCTGGTGCACAAGGAACAACAGATTTTAGCCACACAACTAGAGGCTCACCTAATAAAATCTAATATAATCATAACTTGTTTGTAGCTCTAAAACAGTCTTTTCCAAGTAGAAAGTAAAGTTTGCCTCTTTTTATAAACGGACAACTCCCACCAGCACCAAGTCCATTGAGAAAATCAGTGATTTTAAATCACAGCATAAAGGAGTTCTTAAGCTGTTATCAAATTAAAATGAGTTATCCTGTGACGTTGGTGTTTGAAATCCTTCATTTGTGTTTATCTAAGTAACACAACACTCTCTGTGGACTTTGGTGGGGGGAGTAAGGAGTTTACAAACCTCAGTTTCCAGTCAGACAAAGATGTCTAACAGTGATATAAAGAGGCAAAAGGCAATTCTCCTAACTTTTGTTCACTTTATTCTTTCCATGCAGATATAGTCACAAAACTATTTACACACTAATTAGCCTGTAAAGCTTTTTTTCACTTAAAACAAATCACACTGCAAGGGAAAACAAATGATTCTATCAAGTTGCATTATGGGAAATATTTCATCCACACAGCACAATAAAGGATGAAGCTATCTCTGTTTGACCTGTTTTTTATTTATTTATCTCATCCCTAAAGTGTAGTATTCAACCATGACAGAATTACTGGCATCACTGAAGGCAATTATCAGCAATTATTCTCTGTTATTAACACACTTGGAAGGGAAGGGAAGAGTGAGGTGAGGGATACTCAGCTACATCATACACCTCTACCAATTCATTTGAAAGTTTTTCCTCACAACTAAGACCACATTATCCATCAATTCAAGTGCTACCACTTGTTACAGCTCAGAAAAAAAGTCTTGTTTGCTTCATCAATTTTCCAACAGGGGGCAGTATTGCTTCAAACTCTATCCATGTCCTCTGAGAACACCTTTACTTTAGACAGCAGCTATCAGCTCTGATGCCTGGACTGTTAACAGTGTAACCTTGGAACTACAAAGAGAAGAAAAATCATCTGAAGAGGAAAAAAAAACCTCACTCAAAGGGATATCAGATTCTGCACCACTCCATGCTTCACAATAGTCCATGGACTCTAATCATGGATTAGTGTTCGAGGGGCAGCAGCAGCAAAGCTGGAGATGCTCCAATCTGTCCATGGCTGCATATGTTGAAATTTACATGATGGAATAACACGTAGACTTTTAATCCCTGTAACAGAGAGTCCAAGGACAGCCTGATCCTCAGAAGGATCTGAGTCCTTCTACCACTGAACCAACACACAAAGAAACACCCAGAAAAAGATGTAAGCTCCACTGCATACAATGAAAGAATGAATTACGCTGCTATGGTAACAAAAAGCTGCTACTGCCAACGCAGGAAATGGGTGCTACTCAACCTGATACAGCAGAAAGAGGTGACAGGTGTGAAGTAACAAATCGAGGTAAACTCGACAATAAGATGCGAAGATGTTTTTTCTCTCGTGATGCAGAGGGAGTGGTGCTTACATGAGCAGGCTGCCCGGTGCAGACATGGACCTCTCCTCTCTTCTGCTGGGGCATTCGAACGGGTTACTGAAGGAGCGTTTCCTCAGCATGGCTTTCACCAAGATCTGAAACATTCACAAACACTCCACGGTTAACAATGTGCACAAGCTCAAAACAGCAACGGAAACTTGCTCGCAGGGGGAAACGAAAGACAGAATAACTTAGTTCTTAAGCGGAGCTCAATATGAGGAGTTTTTGAACAATTAATTCATCTAGACTCCACGGAATGTTGTAATTTGCAGACATGCTGGGTTTTTTTTCTCCGGAGGTGCACAACCCACGCAACAAATGGACCCGGGATACGATGACGTGTACAATCTGCACTCTAACCATTAGATGCCACCATTTCTTACACAGGGGATCTTATCAAACAGGACCTCAGGGATGTCATTCTTCTACATTTGTGCAGGGAGCTTCTAAATGCAAAATGCACACTGGTGAGTTTGTACCGCAAGACGGCAAGAACATTGCTTTAAGTACATATAAAAGCCTTATTCTCAGGCTACGGAAATTATATACTTACATTTCTATGTGCACTACATTCAGTTTTTGCCAATAAACATTCCTAAAATGTTAAACACTGGACCCGTAACAACTAGTATCTCCAGCCTTGCATCTACTTGCTACTGTTTCTCATGACAGACAAGCGAGATATTACTTTTCTTTCTGCAAGACTGACATTTTGTTGGTCTCTATTGTTTCTTATGGGTCACAATTATCATTAAACGGTGCAAGTGCCGAGCAATGTGGTGTAAAAAAGAAAAAAAAAAGGCTTTGTGCTTCTTACCACCGCAGAGAGGCTGGGAACAAACTTGACAGAATTCTGGATGTCCTCCTCCGTCACCTCCACCACAGAGCAGTGCTCCTCCTCCAGAGGCAGCGGGTCGACGCCTCCCTGGGTCACCCACTGATCCATCTAAACACACAGATACAGATATATGACGTATTCACGTTGTATAAACGATAAACAACATTTTGTAAGACGATCACATAGCGATACATTGCAATATCTGTCAAACTGGGAAGTCACCAAATCGATATTTTGACAAATAACACAATCGGTTAATGTTAGAGAAGACAGAGCTGTTGGTATTGCATCTAATCTGGTATCAGTCACTTCATTATTACTGATCGCATTAATATTGATATGAATCATAATGGTTGCAGATTGTAATCTAACAAAACTACAAAAAAATCAATTATGGTTTGCCAATAAGTACTTTCTGACTTCCTCAGCCTGTCTACTTCTTTCAGTCCGACGGATGACAAGGATATCTTGAATACAGATGGGCAACCTAATAATGGTAAACATTGCAGAAAACAGCAGGAAATGGTTATTTCTCATTTCCGCTGTGGATGTGTTGCTCTATGAGATTAACAAGAACGTTTCCTTGACATTTTCCATAGTTCATGTTGGAAAATGCCTTCAGTCCACAGAAATGACAGCTTTAAAGAACCCTCTTGAAACTACATTACATTCTTATCATTTAGTCATTTGGCAAATTGCTTTTATCCAAAGCAACCATACTGTACTGAATGTGTGGGAGGGTTTTTATTTTTCTTGCCTGCCCAAAATTGTTAGAAGAAGACTGACAAAGTTATCAAAATATTAGGGTTACAGTGTAATTCAGTGTTAATAGAAAACATTAAATAAAACAGTGACTTGGTTAGTGTTAAAAATGCAATGCTAACCATTGCAAGTTTGTCTGCAAATATAGTTACTTCTTTCTAAATGCATGAGTGGCAACCTTATGGGCTATTCTTAATTTTGTAATGGCATGAAGGTTTGTTCAAAACTCCCTTGAAATGCCTCTGGGTTCATGTGCATTTTACTTTTATTTTGACTTGTCTTTCTCTGTCTGTTTTTGACCGTACGCAAACTTTAATGTCCAGAATAACTGGAAAATATACTGCATGTTAAAATAGTGTGTTAACAATTTAAAATAAAGATATTATATATAGAAAAACTGTTGTAGTTGTAAATGAACACCAGATTTTGCACGTTAAATTTGAAATTTGAAACAGCATATTTAAGATCTCATTTGTCTCAATGTGCAAAAACAGGCCAAAAAATTTAAACTTATGAACAGGCGTTTTTTCCAACGCACTCCTCTCTGGTGACGAAGACGCTGATTCGCCGGCTTCCTGCAACCCTGCGAGTGAAATGACCGCAATAACCACACATTGGCTTTGACGTGTGACTTCTGTTTGTGTCAATAGCAAAACCTGTCGCCTGCAATAAGTTCAGTGTTAAAGGGTTAATGCCAGACGGAGGTAGGTCCGTGGTAGAGTGAGTCGTCTTTCACCTTGAAGGTTGAGGGTTCAATTCCCGGCTCCACTAGTGTACATCAGTGTTTCCACCGCTCCAGCACACCTGATTCAAATCAACAGCTCGTTATCAGGCTTCTGCAGAGCTTGATGACGAGCTGACCGTTTGAATCAGGTGTGCTGGAGCAGGGCAGCTGTGAGTGGCTATCAATAATAATAATAAAAAAAATATATAAATACAAACCGTTCTCCGAAGTAAATAAAATGTGTTATTATTATTATTATTACTACTACTGCTAAAAGATGTGTTGATGTGTGCTTTTGAACAAGTACATGCATGACGCCCCACTAGTTAATTATCTCGTGTTGCATCAACACAAGCTGAGTCTCTGGTGAAAAGACAACATATGATTAGAATGTGTCATGGAAACACGCGGGGGGGAGTGGCGGGGCGAGTCATCTGTCCACGGCTCCCTCCTGGACCCCCTCTACCCCTCTAACACTCGACTCACTCAGTTTCAGTCGTCCGCGGGGACAAACAGGTGCCATCATGCCCTGAAAAAAAACACAGCGCTGCTAATGATGCTGTATTATCACAGCGAGGTCTGCGTCTCGTCAGCCAATTACTGCAGAGAGAAGCGCGGCCCCGCCATCCTGGACAATAAGTGACTCACCTTCACAACTTCTTTGTTCTCTGCATTACCTTGATCTCCGGTATGGTGATCCTGGTGTCCGGGTTCTTGTCGAGCATCCTCAAGATTAAGGTCCGCAGCTCTTCACTGATCGCGGGTCTGCATGACACACAGGATTGCAAATGATACCATTTATATTTCAAGCTTGCATAAAGTCTTGATATTATTTAATGTTTATCGCATTCAGAGTAGAATTGCAGTGGATATTTCGATAGATATAAACAAAGCAGTTTAATTTCTTCAAACAGGACCTGCCAATAATCAACATGCCCATGTGTGTGGTTCATTTTGGTAATGTTCAGTGTTTTCTTTCAGGTGATTTGAACATGATAGTCACTTGACCTCTCGCAGTTGGAAGTTTTGACAGGACACCAAGCGTCAGGTTGCAAAGTGGCTCCTGATCTAAATATAAAAGCCTCAACAATCTCACCTACATTTGACACACTGGGCTATATTCAAATATGTAGAAGCACGACTCTTCGTAGCGACCTTTTCCTTTCTCTCAGCTTCCTCATCAGGTTAAATGAGCGGCTCACGTTCGCCATGAAGTTAAGTCCTCGCCTAAAGTGACCCTTTCGCCTCGTTCTCAAGGAGAAGCGTCTCCTTATCCTTCTTTGTGATTTTGAGATCACACGGGGGTTAAACTGAGCTGCTTGTGAGGTTATGATTACTCATGATTAGTCAGTAGTTCAACTACAGAAAAAAACGTGTGCGAAAATGGGAATAAGATATTTGCTATTATGTTGTTTAATTCATCCTGAACTGCTAGCACTCTGTTACAGTTGTTGAAACATGGTAAATATCCAAATAATGTAACATATAATGTAATATGTTGTGAGGCTATATCCTTTATTTATATCTCAGTGTTTGACCTTGAAGATGGACGGACTATTCGCCTACAGCCTACTATCATTTTTAGCAACACATTGTTTTTTTTACGTAATGAAGCTTCAAACATAAAATACCGGTCTTCCATCAGTCCAGAATAGAATAATAAAACTTTATTGTCCAGCCAAAGTGTGGTCTCACCATAAACTCTATACACATACATGATTAAAAGCAATAAATATTACACAAAATAAAAACACAATACACTGAAAAGTCTCTCTACAGTGTCCAGCCAACACTATCATATTTAAACTGAATGTAGCTTCTTTTTTTAGCACAATAATTAAAAACATTGTAAATATTTAAATTTTAGCATTAACTAGGTCTAGGTCTCACTCGCAGCGACTTCCCAGTAAGATTAGATTTTCATTGTTACAGCAGTAAAGTAAATGTTAAAATTTTTAAAAAGGTAGGATACTGGATTTTTACCCTAATCTAACCAGCCTAAATCAAACCAGCCTTGCAGGGTCAGGACCACTGGCCTGAATGTAGAAGTCTCATGAAGTCTCGGGTCTCATGAGAAGCACAAATTGCTTTATGGCACTACACACACACACACACACACACACACGTCTCCCAGTCGGGTACCAGTCAGAATCAAGGCAGCGATCGTGGCAGAGCCGGCAAAAAGGAAACAGAGAAAACTGTTGTCAGAGGAAGAGGAAAAGAGCCTTTTCTGTGGCTATGGCGAGAACTGAAAAACACAGTGCCGTGCAAAAACCGATGCCAACCTGGCAGTTTTGCTGTTGCACTTGTAAGTATCTTTGGGATAAACTCTCTGTTCTCTTTATGTATCTTTGTGTATTTGCACATGGCTCCACGGCTTGTGTTCGCTGGCTCCACTGAAAACAGATGCACGTGGCCAGGACGGGGGGAGGCAGGGGGGAGGATGGGGGGAACTCCATCGAGAAAAAAGACGACCAGACTTTAAAATCGCTTAAAAATATTCATCAACTACAAATCCATGGCAACAGTATGGAGGTCATTCATATCCCACTAAAATCAGTGAATGTGTGCTATTATTCAAAATGGCAGCAGCAGCAGCATTATATGCACAACAGCCACAGTATAATGGCCGTATAAGACCAGAGGACAAGGGGGCTGCCAAGTGTCACTCACAGTACGTTTCCATGCCATTCAATTGGAATAGTGTCCCTGCCCCAGTGGACAAGCACTAGTGGGAAATTGATTTATTGAATGAAGTCTGCCTCTGCTCCACTTGGCGGCAAAATGCCCCCTTTTAGCTTGTGAGCATCAGACACTTTCTGCTTTATTTCCTGAAATCTCACAGTGATTTTTATTTTGCTGTTGCCTTATTCTGCTGAGCACCGGCTTTTCCTATCACTCCCCATTATTAGCCAGGGGTGGTCACTGCGCTGAATGTGCAGAGCACGCAGCCGAGCAGAGTCTGACTCTGGTCTGACTGAATGTGTATAAGCAGTAGTAGCTTGACTACCATTCACATTATCTGAGTGTGTTAGTCCAACGTTGAGAGATTTGACGCATGGATGTATTTTAAAACACAATAATGTGTTTGGTTTTTTTCTAACGTCAGGAACCCAGGACTTCGGTGAACAACTCAGTCACTGGGTCTCTTGCGCTCGTTGGAGGACGACACTTCGCAGTCATTCATGATATGACACTTACTCCAACTGCCACTCAAAAGCCCCTTCACATGTGCAGTATTTATACTTCAGTGCGCTTCCTCGGCCACATCGCCATATCCAGCCCTCCCTGGCTTTTCATCACCGTCTCACACAAAAAAACACCTCCGTGTTTCTCTTTAACCTTTCAGACAAAAGCATAGGGGAGGTGCAGCGGCTTTTATGTGTCCACGTTGACGATGCCCCCGTTTGCTTGTTTTGATCACATGCAGGTGACATTTACTGCGTGCAGGCACTGACTGCTGTGCTAAGCTATTCATACTTCTCTAGCTGTAATTTGTGAAGGGGACTGACAGCAACACGTTTCTGTGAGGGAGACGAAAATGAGAAGATAGCAAACTGAGGTGGCCGGACTGTCAAAGTCGGCCCCCTTTTATTAAAAGGAAGAGGGGAAGATGCAGCAGATGGACTTACGCTTCTGGGAACTCCACAGGCTTGGTCCTTATCTTGTTGTGCAAAGCCAATATGTACTCATCAATAAATGGGCACTGCAGGTGGAGCAGAAGAAAGAAAACAGTGAAGGAACATTGAATTACCACTGTGCCGCAGAAAAACTGTATCCCTGACAACAAGCAAGACAAATAACAGCAGTCGTTCATTATAATGAACGATGTCACCAGACTGGTGCGGTATCAAACCTAAAAAGAATAATGGCGATTGTTAGCGTTCCTACTGAAGTGTCACTGTGTGCTGCTGACAGGGATAGGAGTCTGTGAAATAAAACTAGGTTGATATTAGGTATACATATTATTTTCTGGACTACATAGTGATAAGTGTGAAAATGTGCAGACTTGCCTTCCCAAAGACGAAACAGTAGAGGGTAACTCCCATGGCCCACACGTCCAGAGCCTGAGAGGAGACGGGAAAACACACAGTCAGAATCACAGTGATAAAACACTCCAGCACACACAGCAACATCCACTCGTCGGTCCCAGCAGTTAAACAGGTGAATGGTTTTATTGTAGTGGCGGAGAAGTGTGTGTCTGTGCTCAACAAATGGCGTTTTTTTTCCACTATATAGTACCACCTCGGCACGACTCTACCCAGTTTGGTTGGTTTCCATTACAATATAGTACCTCCTCACTGTGGGCGGGGTCATCACAGCACGGCTGCAAGAAACTGCCGCAACTTAGTTTTATACGTGACACACACAAACTTTTGACGTTCGGTTTGATTCTTGTGCCTCTTCCCCTGACGCCACTCTGACCCATCAGGGCATGGCAGTCTGACGACATCACGCATAGTATCGGCTCAGCCCGCTTGGAACCGCGCCTGAGAAGGTACTAAAAAAAAACTTACCAGGTACCATTTCCTAATGGAAAAGTAAAAATAACCGTGGTACGCCGTGGTGAGGCGAGTCAAGTCGTGTTAGTGGAAACTCATGAGTAGAGGTATCTGCCATGGCATTAGAGGTTCTGCAATGGATCTTTAAAAGGTTCAGTGCGTAAGAAATGGTGACATCTAAGGATGAAACTGTAGAGAGTAAAAATGACAACAATTGTGGCAACCCCGTTAAAAAAGAACGTTATCTTTTTCTGTTTTTTCACATTGTATATACTCTAGACAATATATATGTATCCTATTCATATACAAAAACGAATATTTTAAAGCAATTATCCACCTATGAAAACATACTTATAGGTAGCATATTCAATTTCTACCAATCAATAAATAAATTATATATATGCTGAACCTCTAATGAAACAAACCTCTAATACCGCTAATAAGAAACCTAATTTATAAAGCACACTCCAAATTTCCCGTTTCAAAGTGCTTCACAATACTGAGAAATAAAACAGAAAGATCATAATCATGATCAGTTTTAAAATCACAACAGTGCATAACTCCAATACGGTGTATAACAGCAGAATAAACCTCAAATGTAATCAGGGATAAAAGGACTTCAGAAGGGATTATAAGAACATCTCTGACTCCACTGACCTGTTCTTCTAGGGCAGGTAATTATGTTGCTTTGCCACTCTAACAGCAAACAGTCTGTCCTATTTAGTTTTCGGCCGAGCATCTGCAATGGCTGATGATGTGGTCGATCGTTCTATATCAATACTGACTTCTTACAGTGATTAATGAGATTTTTGGAGCTTATTTTCTGGAGGCGTCTCACATCATATACCTTAGAGATTGATGTGTATATTCAGTAGAGACTGCATGACTATCCATCAGACTGTCTTCCTCTCATGTCAATATAACATATTCTAATGGTCCCCTGTATTACTCTGGGAAATTCAAATTCACCACAAATGTTGGTGAATGTTTTCTTTGGATTGGATTGGATGGTTGTTCATCTCCGTACCCCGCTTTTCCCCCGGTGTAAGCAGCGATTGTCTGCAGTGACACTGCGACGAATGAGTGAATGTTGGTGAATAATGGACACAGAGTTCTCCGGGCCTTGGCTTGAACAAATCCAAATCAGGAGCAATGCAAGACTAATCAGAGGAAAAAGGGCCCACTTCAAACTTGGAGGAAACAAGAAGCCGAGTACCTGCTCTGACATCTGAGTGGTGCTGTGTCTGCAATCAAGTTTTCTATTCAGGCCCTGTTTTTATGGACAAGTAAGGTCCTTACAGAGCACATGTGTGATTACTATTGAAAAGTGTCCCAGATGTGCACAATGTCAGGGTTTAGAGGCCAAAAGATTTGTTGTCAGGTCAGGTTGGTTCACAAGCTTCAGAACATCACTCATACTGTAAAACATAAACCAACCAGTCTTTCAACTCAAAGAAAACAAGGACAAGGACAAAAACTAGTACAGTATCAGGCTGCATGAGCACAAGAGCTGTCAAATGAAGTCAAAACTAAAAAAAAAGATTGACAAATTGAGAACAAAGAGGAGAACGTCTGAAAAAAAAGTTGCTCAGTTGGCAACTGTAGCTCTATGCCCATCAAAATGCACCGCACATTTTAAATTCAAAATAAGGAACATTTCAGTTATAATTGTTTTCAGTTATAAATGTTTCCTCTTTCCTTTGGAACAAACATTGATTTTTAATAAGACTTTTTTGCATTATTTACATAGAAACGATTGACTGTAAAATCACCCCCATTCATTTTCAATGAAACTCACACCCTTGGTTGGTGGACCACACCTGGAACTTCAACAATCAGTCAATGGTCATTCAATCAATGAACGTGCATTCACTGTGAAAGCAGGTGGTCATTGATCATTATTGGCAGGTTCCCTTTCAACAAACATGATGGATCTCTGTTTGACTGTGAAAGTAGCAACGGCACTGGACCTGAATAATGATGGGGACCATTCCTTGAACAATAACCATTTCTTTTCAGGGGGGATACATCTGTTTTCTGTCAGATTTAAATAGTTAATACAGGAGCAAAATCAGCAGCTCTGTCGTGACATAGTTTAAAAATACACACAATGGCACTGATTCAAAGACACTGACACTCACCTTTCCACTGAAGCTCTTGCGCTGGTCTGACAGGGTCTCTGGAGCCATGAAGGCTGGAGTACCGGCTGTGCTGGACAGCAAAGCATCATTGCCCTCAAACTGGTTGCTGACCCCAAAGTCTGCAATCTTCACGTGGCCGTCATCTCCCAGTAACAAGTTGGAGGGCTTGATGTCCCGGTGGACGATCTTCTGGTAGTGCACTGGGGACAAGAAGGTGAGGAATTTGTCAGGTTTTTAGGGTTAAAGTCATAAAACTAAGATAAACAACATCCCCATAAATAAAATGAAAAAGACTCCTCTCATGGGGAAATGCGAATGAGCTCACAGCATCACAATTGTTCTGTTTCTGAATCATACTAAACATATTCTTATTATAGAAATTCCTTTCCTTCCTTCCTTCCTTCCTTCCTTCCTTCCTTCCTTCCCATCTTCCTTTTCTTCCCTTATGGGCTAAGACAGTACTCGAAAGGAGAAGAGAGAACAAAGTCATGCTCTGAGGAACGAGGATATATCCACAGTGAACGTGAGGGGGAGTCTGGCCCTGAGCTAGTTGGAGAGATATCGTACAGGGAAATCACTTTGGACCAAACTGCTGAACATGTGCGGTGGAGGAAGATCATGGAGGCTTTTTCATCGTATGTGTTTGAATCCTCTTCATGTCCACAAAGCTATCAATAAATAAAGTTATATGGAGGAAAACAAGGTGACGCATGTCCATAAACATGGGTCCACAGAGCGTACAGGTACCTCGTCTGATTACTCGTGTATTTCAAAAAGAGCGTAAGCCAGACTTGAACCCAAGTCTCATGCATTAGGCGGACCCACTACTCACACAGTCATTTAAAATGGATATAGTGTAAGGGAGAGGTTTGGTGGGGAGGACGAGGAACCTCAAGGAGACATAAATGTTTTAATATTTCTGTCATTTTCTGTCATTTCTGTTATTATTATCAGCAGTGTGCAGCTAAGCCCTGGACACTGATTGGATAAGTGGTGCCTTTGTGCCTTAAGACGTTTGTTAAAGCATAAGGCACTCAAATTCTTTAAGGCCTTGGCAACTCGGCATTTGTAGCTCTAATGATACACAGACCTTCAGACAGTCAAAATGAAACGAGTAATGCAGGAGTAATTCAGGCATCACAAGACTGTCACTTTATTACATACAAATAACTTAAAAGATTAAGCTTCAAATTAAAAACCTTTTTTGCACTCCCTCTATGACAGGGTATGTTAAGTTTCCCAAGGGATCATTTTGGCAAACTTCAACTAGTAAGATGAAAAATTAGGCATTATATTGTTTATTCTTGTTTATATCGGTGTCCTACACCGATATCACAAACTCGAGCATCTACCGATACCGGTATTAGTTCGATACGGTCCCAGGTATGCTCTATGGACACTAAAGGTTCTTAAAACCATCAGACGAGTCTGATACTTTAACTTGTAATGACATAATACTGTATATAGAGACAGGATCTATTGTCAACCTCAGTATCTAGTTCTGATATGGACTTACATTTACATTTAGGGGATTGAGCTCAGTGAACCAGAGCTCTAGTCATGCTGCTGTACCATGAAATAACATTTTAACCAAAAATAAATAATGGAGAGGTCATGTTTATATTGTTGTGGTGGCTACAAATAAATCAACATATGGGCGCATATGGGGAACAGAGGAGGAGGTCTAAGAGATATGTGTAAAAGAAAAAGTGGCCATATTCTGTGCATGTCTGCAAAACAACTCCAAATGTGGATTTGTGATCCTCCTTGTCCAACAATATGTGGTTGAGAAAAAAAACACCAACAACAACAACACTTTTCAGCCTGATAACCACACTCCATCACTTCTGCTGAAAAGTACCCGAGCCTAACATGTGACCGAGGCTTCCTGAGGTATATGAGGTGTAACAAAAAAGTAATAATCATGTGGAAATCTGAGAAGTCTACAGCGAGATTTTGGACTAAAGAGCTCAGGGAAAAAAAACACAGCATTGATCCCTAATTATAAGGCTCAGTGAAATGCAGCAAGTGGAGCAAATGAGGGCACAGCGTGTGAAAAAAAACAAGATTTCACAGAGCAGAGGCTCAGTGGTGATGAAGCGGACAGTTCACAGCTACAGGCAGACCCACGGGCATGAAAGTTGAAGGCCAAGGACACTTTGTTCCCGACGATTAAAAACACATGTAAACACTGCCGTATAATTCATTCTAAGAGTAATGACAAGAGCACACGGGGAGGAAAGTGCTTCTGATTTCATGCCGTGAGCATCACAAAGACAGATATCATAAAGAGATCCGAATAGAAATGGAACACCTAATGATATTCGAGCCACTCAAAGCACTTACAACCCTTTTTATGATGCCTCCATTAATAAGATACTTACAGTACTCCATGCCCAGGATGACGTCTCTGAAGTATAACCTCGCCTGCTCCTCTGACAAAGCATCGTCTGTCGGCACCTCCATCACTGGACTACAAATCCACACACACAGAAAAATCCACAGATTTTCTGCCTCACTTGTTTACTTTACTACAAATGTAAAGATACGTGAATTATAGAAACAATGAAATATTTCAGATGACTGTGATGCAAGCACAAGTTTATTGTGGAGAAAAGACCACGACATGGAGGACGGAGCCACGTCTGTTCATCATATAAACTGTATTTGTGCTCATTGTGAACAAATGTATAATTAAACAGGTTTATGTAGAACAAACTGGTACAGAGTGAACCTGGCACTGTGGAGTCCTCTGAAGAGTACCAGGCCCTTTGGTGCCGAGCGGATTCTTTCATCTAAACAATGTTCTGTTGAATATAAAAAGGCCTTTTATAATTTCCCCAGAGCTGTTGTTTCTTCGTTTTACTAATGAAATCAAAATGTTAACACATTTGCTTAAACTACTACAACGGTCTGTCCAAAAGCAAACCTCATTTCAGCCAATTCAGTATTTTATTCTGAGTTGTAGATGCATTTGTTGCCACTGCACTGATGCAGCAACACAGCAGTAAACATGATCGTTCTAGTGTAACACTAGGACTGCAAATATTAGTGTTTGGCTGAACTGGTTATGTTGCACCTCATGTATCAAAGACGCAGTGAAATATGTTTATTTCTAGCAGCTGTGCTAATTAGTTCAGCTGTGGCTCATATTTCCTCTCAAGAGGGAACCAATTTTTTTCAAATTGCAAACTCGTCTTTCCGTTAAAAGGGGCATTATTTATGCACATATGTGAAACGACGCCAGTCTTTCACGCGTCTAACCGCTGAACAACAAGTCTCAGATCACTGGCTCATCACAAATGTCGCCGGTGGAGGAAGTGGCAGCTCACGCACGAGGACGAGAAGCTTCGACACGGCCGACTGTCACACGCAATAACTGTGAAATCCTGAGAAAATGATCAGTCACTTTGAAGCCTGCAACGAAACAAACACTCGCACCACGTGGGCGTGGAGAAATGAAGGGAGGAGCAAAGCTGAAACCAAGGCAGGGATGCAAAAACTTTAAATTGATTGATTCAATTGATTAACCCTTTAACACCTAAGCCTATTTTGATTTTTTAACCATAAAAATGGCCCGAAAATGTAAGCGCTTTTGTCTATTTTTCTAGAATAACGTTCAATATAATTATATATATATATATATATATGTATGTTGTTAAAGGGTTGATCTGCCGATTATTTTGGACCGTAAAATATCAGAAAATGTTGAAAAAAGAAAAGCATTTAAGAAGCAAAGTAGTTGAGAATTCATTCAGTAATCGATAAATATTCAAACGTTGGTTGCAGCCCAAATGGAGAGATTGAGAAATTGCAGAGAGGAAGGTGGTGGATCGGAGCAGATGAGCCCTAAATTATTTTAATTATTATAACAAGGGCATTTTCATTACTCACCCCTTTGGCATCAGCTCAAACACTGCAAAGAGAAAGGCAGGGAGAAGGAAATTGGAACACATAAGACCAAACAATAGATTAATTCATTCATTCAACAGGGTTTGACCCCTCGCTGCCACTGAGGCAACACCCCAGTGTCACAGTATCCATCATCTAGAGAAGCGAGGGAGCTCACTGTGCCATATCTAAGCACATGAAGGGTTTGAAATTGTACAATAACTGGTGTCATAATAACTGTGACCTGGCACTGCTGATGGAAGGTTTCTGCATAATGTGTGAACCCCAAGGTGATGTCGAGGGAATCATGAGATGATCCAAATTATGAATAAATGATATGAACACTTGGTCGGTGGCATATGTGTCAAGTGCCAGAGGATGAGAGGGAGCAAAAAACACAAACCCAAAGATGATTGGTCCACGTACCCATGTGCAGGTTGTCCTCTGCGGGATCATCCAGCACCTGCAATGGTAACATATTAATCATGAATGGAGACACTGTCCAGTAGAAAACTTGAAAAGGTTTCTGATCATTAGTCCATGTCATTGAATCAGTCGCGAGAGAGAAAGTCAAGATACTACTGATCCAATTTGTGATCACTTGTTGATATTCCCTTGGATTATTTAAGACCCCTGCTCAAAGGATATCAAAACAACAAATATTACCTTGCTTGATCGAGCTTATGTTTTGCACACACAGAGGTTAATTAGACACTCTAAATTGCCCGTAGGTGTGTGAGTGTGTGAGTGAATAGTCCTTTGTCTCTACATGTTGGTCCCTGTGATGGACTGGTGATCCTCCAGGGTCCCCTACTCCATGTCAGCTGGGACTGGCACCAGCAGGTCCGTGACCCTCATATATGGATATATGGACATGCTTCAATTTTTTTGGTCTTTTGCTTATTCTTGTATTTGTGCTTGGAATTTACTTTACTTGTAATCTACTGTGTATACTTGGCTTTTATTGTAGTGTATTTATCGTGTTTGTATACAATGTCAAATAAATATTAGGATGAAGAACAGCAGTTTAATCCAGGACGGCGATGGAAAAGGTCATGTTTAAAGCCAGACGTATTCTTGTGTTGTACTGAGAAGTTAGTACTGAGAACATTGTAGAAAATACTGTATATGTAAATATTTGGCGATGGGATAAAGTAGTGTATACATTGAGTTGTGTGCAATAGGAATGTACATATACTGTAAGTTTATACTTCTGCCTACTCCTTTTCAAACATGTGACGAGATGTGAATGTATGTGTTGTCATTGTAGAGTGTGCATCTATCTATCTATCTATCTATCTACCTATCTATCTATCTATCTATCTATCTATCTATCCATAATTCATGCATTCAGAACCAAGCTGTGATTAAAATTGTTTTCTTCATGATAAAGGATTGAACAGTCTTTTCTTTCTTCTCAAATAAAAGGAGTTTTTTAATCCTTGGCTGTCAGGAGCTGTAATTTAATCTAACGTGTCCATGTTCACGTTTCTGCTGCTGGCGCTAACCTGTTGCGCGGCAGCCCCAGTGAGTCGCTGCAGCCCCATTTGACCTCGGGGTCGTCTGGCTGTGTTTGCCGAGTATGGATTACAGTTCAAGGCCACCGCTTTTGCCATTTCTTGTGTACGGTAACCATGGCTACAGCGGCCTATCTCGGGGTGTCCATGCCAGTCACTCTAATACACCGCCTGAGTCACGTCAGTAAATTCAGTTAACATTTACAATCTCGGTCTGTTTGAACAGAGCCACTCTCTGTAATCTAATCGAACGCAGTTGTTTCTGCAAACCTGACACGACTGCAGCTGCCGAGCTGCTCACGGCAGCACAGGTTATAAGGGGCTATATGGAAGAAATACAATTACAATGGAATGACCCTGATATATCATCAAAGACTAAGGAAACATGTTGCAGCTAGTTATTTTCACAATTTAAAGCAGAACTGTGCAGGATTCTCAGTCATTGTGATGTGGAGACTGGGGGCTGTCTCGGAATGGAAAAATCAGCCTTGTAAGATCAGGGCCGTCGGCCCGAAGACCTCAGACTCAGGAGGTCTTGCAAAGTCTACACACACATACACACAAACCCCCCAGCCAGGTGCCGACTATAAGATAAAGGCAGCAATGAGGTTACTTAAAACATTCATCATGGCAGAGCCAGTGAAAAAAAGAAGAAGAGAAAACCATTGTCGGAGGAAGCGAGGAAGAGGAAACGACTGTCTGATTCATCCATCCATCCATCTTCTACCGCTTTTTCCTCCATATGAGGGTCACGGGGAGTGGGGGGAGGGCTGCTGTCCCAATCCCAGCTGACATAGGGCTTTAGGTGGGGTACACACTGGACAGGTTGCCAGTCCATCACAGGGCCATATAGAGACAAACAAACGTCCACTCACACCTACAGTCAATTTAGAGTGTCCAATTTGCCTAATCCCCAAATCTGCATCTGAGAACCTAGAGAAAACCCACGCACACACTGGGAGAACATGCCAACTCCATCCATCCACAGACGGTGGCACAGTTATGTTAACGTCACAGGGTCATATCTGGTATAAGTGCAGCTCTGTGTTTCATAAACTTTGGCCACCGTGCTCAGTAACTTGTATTTCTGGATTGAAAATTGCTTTCTTCCACAGACAGATTATTAAATAACATTTATGACAAACACAAATATGGGCATGTTTCTCAACAACACTGCAGCAACATTTTCAAGCAGCAAAATCATCCTCTGAAGCATGAATGAAGTACATCAGCAGACATAATGTAAGACTTTGCTGTCAAGTTTTTAAGTCTTTATTAAACTCTCTAATCTTTGCCATGTCTCCTCATGTTTCCTCCCTCTGATGAACTGCTTTCATTTTTCCTTTTTTGGCTCTCAGCCGCTGTCGCTGATTGTCAAATATCTAAATCAGAATGAGGCGTGTAACACAACGAGAGGTGTGTTGGCAGGTCACAGCGAATGTTTGCACTTAGCGACTGCTGAACACACATTTGATTGAAGTGATTGGCCGCTAACTGCAAAACTTGACAGCATCTGGATTATTTGGCTGAAAATCCTGCGACTCCTCAAAGTCAGGGTGTCACCGTCACTTCAAGTAAAGTGTAAGCAGGATGATGGCGGACAGAAATGTGGTTTTCTTGCAATACATGGTTTATCACAGCGTTGGTGTATTGGGATATTATCTTAATTTTACAGTTTTGAGTGCCGGCACAGTGACAGTTACCCGTTCTCACAATAGTCGTGTGTTTGTAGCTATTTTTTTTTAATTGTTAACGAAGAACAATATCTATTGGAAGAATTTTCACCAATGTTTTGTAATATTTAGTGACTTCTTGCCACATGTGTGTCCTTTGGAGGAACAGCATAATAACAGGAAATTCAAATGGTCTGTGTGCTTGAAGTTTAAATGATTGTCGGATCATCTAGTATAAGTTGTGAAACAGGTCCAGTTCTTTTTGTTGTTTTATTTAACACCACTAAGACCTTCTGGTATCTTTTATTTACTGAAAGATTTCATTATTCAGTGTTATTGATTTAGTAATGCCGACAGACATGCCCTGCATGATATGATGAGGGGAGTGCTTTAACTTATTTTTTCCATCATCCTGGACTATGTATTGTGTATTGTATCACATGACGCTGAAAGTTACCCTGCAATTCCCACCCCCAGGATCTACAACAGGGCTGAATAAGTCAAAATCTAAATCACAATTTTAAATGTTATTCTCTTATTTTCAACTGTTCTACACCTTACATCACTTAGTGGTTAATATTAACAAATGTGAATAAATTAGAAGTTTAAGATTACACAAACCCATGGCTGGATGCTGCATTGTGATTTTTTTGTCTCTTTTTATGACATAGTAAACAAAGGAGATTTTTTTTTTTTTAAAAAATGCCCCTGAGCAGTTTTAGCCCGGTTGATATTTCCTCCTCAGCCAGGTTAATGAAAACAGGCGCTCCCAGAGGACGACATGGCCCATATGCCACACTTTTACGAGTAAACAGCTCACGCCTCAAAACCACCCACAGAACGCTCCCTTTCATCCGCAGTATCTGTCTGACACACGACATCCCGGTGACTTTAACATTTAAATGATCGCAGGGAAGGAAACGTTTGCCAAGGACACTGCACTGGAAAAGGGAGAGCAGCACATAAACACTGATCATTATATCAGTGTTTATATATCTTTTTGTTGTCGCCAAGTCTTTTAATGTGTAGATGTGGTGACGTAAGATGCATTAAAGGGATTTTGGGGCAGTTTTACCGTCTCTACACAACCAGCATGTGACAAATGACCCTATCACTTTCATCAGTTCTAATCTGCTTTACTTGGCGTGGGCTCTAATGTGTCAAAATGGGGGGGGGGTATCTATTAGTAATGAGACGGAGTGGACTGGAGTCTCACAGGATTTTGCTGGATCCCAGTAATGAATACGATCCTGATTTCTGACCCGAGCGCAGCTCATTAAAGCCGATGAAAATGTTGTCTTTCCATTGGCCTTTGCTGGCCATTATGTGAGTGAAAATGAGGGGCCCACATATAGGGAGAGAGAGAGAGAGAGAAATGGATGTGTGATCTCTCTGCCGTGAGTGAGCAAAAAGAAGCACTCACATTTTACTGAAATAAATCCTCTGCCACCCTCTACACTCCTACAAGCCGTGCAGCTTTTCTATCAACTGACTTCCTGAACTGAACTCCCGCTAACAGCAGCCCTTCTCCCTCCGCCATCTGGCCGACACTGACAAAAACACTCTGACGATATCACAAGGGAGCGGCAGACATCTTGAGTCACATCACATCAAAAGCATATTTCATAAACAGCCACCTCTGCTCAAAGTGTCATCAGTCCAAACTTAGTTGGAGAGTGTTGGCTGCTGTAAATATAAAAATGCATTTAGAGCATGATCGATGTGCCAGGTGGGAAAATCCATCTCATATTTCCCACCTGTTTCCCGGCAGCGCTGTGTTTATCCACTCCTTTGCTCCGACATGAGACGGAGCATGAGTCATGGCGCACAAAGAGAAAGGTTATCTGAAATATATATATATATATATATATATATATATGTATATATACATATCTGAGCCCACAGTGCTGGAGGACAATCCTGACCACAGAGCTCACACACAAAAACACCACACTCCTGTCTTGTCTGGCTTAATTATTGTGTAGTGTATATGTTATTCTTTGGTCTTTTGTGCATCTTTCTTGCCAAATTGTGCCTTTTTGTAATTGTTTTCGGTTACTATCTTTTATTTTGTGTCTTTATACGTGTGTACAAAGTCTCTCTACGGCCTATTTTTGTCATTTCTTTGTCGCAGTTTATGCCTTTGTCGTCAGTTGTGACCGTTTCTTGTTGTTTTGTGTCTTCATGCATCTTTGTAGTTGTAGTTCACCTCTTTTCAGCCTTTTTGGGTCAGGTTTTGTGTTGTTGTTTTGTGTTTTTGTCGTCAAATTGCATCTTTTGTTGTGTTTGCAGTTTTCTGTCTTTATGCATCTTTGCAGTCACAGTTCATCTCATCTCAAAAATGTAATTTTACTGTGAGATGATGTTTTTTGTGTCTCTGTTGACATTGTGTCTCTTTGCGGTTGTCATGTTTCTCTTGTTGGTTGTTTACATTTTGTTTTGCACACTGTTCAATGGCTGTATTTGCATTTGTTTGCTGTTTTTTTGTGGCTTGGTTGTCAATTTGCTGACTTTCCTACAAGGAACACAAACAATGAACAGTCTGAATCTGGTCAACACAAACACAAACACAAACATGGAACCGCCATGACAGTCAGTAAATACCTTTTGTTTCTGTTGATGACACATAATGCTGTCATTACCATTAATATTAATATTTATTTTTACTGAACAGCTGAGGTGGAGAACAGGACCACTGCATGTTTGCTTTGTGCATATTATTAAGTTCAGTGTGTGGATATATTGACGGTTTATATTAAGGTTTACCATTTCAAATATGACGAGATCTGATTATATGCCTAAAGGGCTGTATCACACAGCAGGGTATTATTAATGTTGATTCTTTACTAGACCACAGATGCAGTATCTTAGAGGATTCATGTCTGTACAATGGTCTTTCTAATATAAACTCACCGTCGTGTTACTAAAGTCATTGACCTTGATCCTCTCCCCCGTCAATGTTCTTTCACTGGACAATAACCAGGATTAAGTTAGAAATAAACAAAACGAGCAGGAGGTAAGGATAATGACTTTCTGTTTTTAATCACTCTAACATCAGACTTGTATTGGACCTTTAAAATCGATCCATCCTAAGAAACTCCTGACAAGCCATGGATTCCAATCAATTTTTGAAAATGTAATAACCTGCAAATATATGACATATGGCATCTGAATCTGCCAAAGCCATTTACGCATCATAGTCTGGACTGTTTAATTCAAAATGCTTATTTCAGGAACCATTGGTGGTGGTTAAACGGGCTATATGTAAGAGGTTAAATCAGTGACTGTAATCACGTATATTACTATTATTATTGTTTTTTTTTTTTAAAAGGACAGCATCCAAACTCCACAAAAACTGAAAGACCAGAGCTACACTTTTAAAACATCTTCCATTTGTAGTCTGTGAATTAAATAAAAAAAGGATGAATATACTGTCCGTACTTCCATTGTATGCTCATTTTATGACTTAATACAATACATATCGCATATGCGGCTCCTTTAAAAACAAGGGTCAATGTTAATATCTACTGTACATGACCCAAGTCCTGTATTAGTGCAATTACTGTCAAACACAGAGACTCTCACCTCCACCAGCTTCACAATGTTGACATGATCCAATTTTTTCAGGATGGCAATCTCTTGATAGACCCTCTCCAAAGGTCCTAAGATTTTAGGCTGCTCCCCTTGGGCTGCCTTGGGTCCCCTCGGGGGCGGACGACCTGCAGACAAAGCACACGTGAATTTAATAGACATTATTTACTGATTTTTAAGTGTTTTTTATTGTTTTTTACCTCTTGGAATATGGAAAAAGTTGTAAATGTTCAAAATAAGATTTAAAAGCTATGCATTCTAGGGCCTGGCTTTAGATTTCAGGTTTCAGTCGTCGCCTTAGTAACCACACACTATCCTCAGAGCCCAGTCTTTCAGTACTGCATCGTCCCAATCAATCTGTCAGCTCGTTTATTTTTATTTTCTTACTTGCGCCACTTTTTCTTAGTTTTCACGATGGATGGATTTGACAGTTGCTGATATAAATGAGGAGCAAAGACAAGATTGAGTTAAACCAGACAACAGAGCAACGGAGAGAGAATGTTTTTAGACTCGACAGTTGAACATAAAACGTTTACATGGAGACAACAAAATAAGGTCAGAACATATTTATCTTAAAAGAGTCTCGTCGTTGGGATGAAATAGGGCTTAAACGATGATGGCGAATACTGGAATACCAAATAACAGTTAAAGAAAACAAGAAAATAATTCAATGTGAATAACATCTCTGTTGCTTCGGTCAAATCCGAAGACTTCTTACTCTCATTCCAATAGAATAGAAAAAGAACGGCAACTCACGTGGAAACCCACACTGCTTCATTAACTTCTTCTTGGACACCACCTTCATGGCCTGAGGAAGCAAACAATGCTTTACATCAGCAAAGAGTATTACAGATAAAATGATGATGAGCCAACGTCATTAATCATGAACTGAGAACCTATAAACTGTGATTATAAAACATCATTACACAAATAAATATATATACTGACATTTAGTTTACCTTTTATGTCAATGGGCCCGAGAGAACATTGTTATAAACACATTGTGGGTTTTATTTATTTGAAAATAAAACAACGTAAGAAGCAGCAGCAGCAGCAGCAGCAGGATTATCCATCTATGTTATTATCCTTGTAAAAAGGTGGAGGGAGTATGCGAAAAGATAAGAAGGCAATGGAGCCAAACAGGGTTGATTGTTTCTCAAAAAAACACTAGAACCTGCACACTGGCAGTCATTGTTGATTTGAATAAATAGTCATTCACAGTCAGTCGTGCACATGTTCACTTTTTATTTCACTTCAAACTGTTTCAGTGATGCACAGCTCTGTGCTTTTCTCTGAAACTTTTCTCTGTGCTCATTTTTTTTTTAAAACCTATGCTATAAACGCAGTCATGGCTATGACTGTGCAGAAAGCAGCAGCAGCAGCAGCAGCAGCAGCAGCAACAGCAGCAGCAGCAAGACTCAAGAAGAGGATTCTCCCCTGCGCAGTGCTCATGCTGTGTGTGTGTGTGTGTGTGTGTGTGTGTGTGTGTGTGTGAGGGGGAATGAAGCATCCCTCAAGCCCAGAGTCATAAAACAGTCATAGACTCTGCAGGACATTTCAGAACTGTTGTAGCTTTGGGCTGCAGAGCTCATGAATGCATTCAGGCGTCTGACAGTCACATGACAACATCCTCATACGCCGCTCTGTGCTCATCGCCGACTCTTGGACTGAGTCGGCCTTATTTCTCTGACACGTCTGTGGACGTAGGTGGAGTGCGTCATCACAGCTTTGCTCACAGTTCATATATTATTTCACTCCATATGATTCGGAGAAAAGCCAAAGTTTGACTCAGTGATCGTCTCATGAACAACGTGTGTTCAAATATACAAATCTGACGTAATCTAAAAATGAATCACAGAATACAAATAAATACCCACTCACCCACATTACAAAATAATCCAGGTTGAGCTGAAGCTGTGATTATTCTAGATTGAATCATCCAGAGTCAGATCTGGATGATTCAATCTAGAGGAAGGCAGTCATGCAACATTACAGCCCCCCGACTGCCGTAAAAACACCATCGACCTAGCAACCAGCAAATTAAGCTTGGCATTCAAGTGGAAATTTGCAGGATTTTTTTACCCTAATTTAACAGCTTCAGAGTCACTGTGATGGTTAAATGTCTTGTAGTGGGGAGATCGGGGGCGGACTCCACTCCTCCTACTGTCTATTATCTGAAACCAGCCTTGCGAGATCATGGCCGCCGACCCCCAGTCCTCAGAATCAGGAGGTCTCGTGAGAAACACAAATTGCTTTACGGCACTACACACACGCACACACACACACGCCATAACCAGGTACTGGCTATAGCGATGGCGTCATTTTGCTCGACCATTTTTATGAACATTGATTGTTGTAGTGGTGCAACCAAGCTATAATCAGTCACTGGCAACGCTGTGCTGCCACCACTCCAACTCTCTAGTTTGGAGTCTAACAGGCTGAAAAGTTTACATTGTTCATTCATTCAATTATTGTCTTCACTGGGTTCACACTCTTGTACAGCGTGTACTTGCATATCACTCCCTTGTTTCAGCTCAGCATGCTGCTCGTCTATTCTGGGGGAGCATCAAAAGCATGCAGCCATAAATCTAACTGCATTTCTATTTGTCACAATAAATGGTTTAATGATGTTATTGTGGGTTGCTTTAGAGCCATACTGATATACGAATATGTGTTTTTTTGAGAATAAGATTCTTTGAGGTCAGATTAATCCCGAGAGGAAAGAAATCTCATTTACTTTCCCTAAATTAAAAAGCAGCATGAAAATAAGTCACACTTGTCACTCAGCCGCGGTCTCTGTGAAATTCACTTTCTCTGACATTTAACATTTTGTTTAGGCTCAGCTTATCCTCTGCACACAATTGTATACTTGGACCCTTTGGCAGATTGTCTACCTGGTTCATTTCCACAGTAAATTAGTTATGAGCTCATTCCAGGAATCCATTTTCCTCCTGGCCACAAACTGACAGCTTCTGAAAAGGCTATATACAAAGAAAAGATTAGGTTTTTTTTCTTTCTTTGGAAAGCGGATGCCCTTCCTGATGCAACAACGCTATTATTGGGTTCAGCCTGTGTTCTAGTCCGCTTCCTGCAATTGGTTGACTTGAAGCGAACCGAGACTAGGTTTTTAGGCGGTCCAGAGTTCGCTTCTTTGGTGCGCATCAGAGTTCGGTTGCACAATTCACACGTTAGGGTTTGATGAAGAAGGGCTGGCGTGAATGCGCCCATGGATACGAACACTCACTGGTGACAACATACGACGCTGGATTAAAAAAATGCGGCGAATGTAAGGAAACCCAATAATCTAACATATTAAAAATGATATTCTACATATTTTACACTCACACACGTCTCTCATTATATACACACACACATATACATACTGTATTTTCAGAAAAATGTATTTACATTTTTTAATTAATTTTTGTCGCAAAGATGTTTTAGACCAGGGGTGTTAAACTCATTTTAATTCAGCGGCCACATACAGCACGATTTAATCTCAACTGGGCAAATAATAGCATAGTCATTTATTAAGCATCTTTTTTTTTCTTTTTTTTACAAAACATGAGAACAACCTGACATTTCTTGAGAAAAATAAGTGCAATTTCAACAATATTATGCCTAAATTTACAATTTACAAATGTACAAAACATTTAGGTATCTGGAACTGAAAAAATATGGTATTCTAATCTAATCCTAATGTGAAATTATTTACAAATTCATCCTGGGGGGACGGATTGGACCCTCTGGTGGGCCGGTTCTGGCCCGCGGGCCTCACGTTTGACACCCCTGCTTAAAACCATTGCTCGCTACAAAATTATAACTGAGTGAAAAAAGCAGATGCGAAAACAGATGTTAGGACCTTTGTGTGTGTGTGTGTGTGTGTGTGTGTGTGTGTGTGTGTGTCCAGACTGCTGGAAGTCACTTAGGGAAACAAACATTGATTACGTCTGTGAAAGTCGACTGCTTCAAGCATCTGCTAATAATTAGCAGTTTAAATTTATCTCCCTTCCAAATTTGACTGGAGTTGAGTGAGCAGTTTCAGGAGTTGAGGCGACTTCTGGCCCACGAGGCTGATAAATGGCCCCATAATTAGCTGCCTGCTAGTCAAGTTGTGGGCTAATTATACGACTTAACTGGAGGCAACAACAAACATGTCTGTTTTTAAAGACCTTCAGTAATCGACTGAAATCCAATCCAACACCCACTAGACAAGATGTTAGTGATAATACAGGACACTGGGAGGAATTAGTCACCATTTTATTTTTATCCCCACATATCAATGCTGAACACTGCTGCTAAGGACTGAGAGTCGGGTGAGAAGGCTAAAAAGACCATTTTGAAAAAAAAATATATATCAGAAATAATCACAATAAACTGATTATCTGATAGACGATTGTAAATTGTCCAATGTAAGAACATATTGATCTATATTAAACGTATGTCATATTACTGCAGAAGAAAAGTCTATTACATAACAACAAATATAGTTTTTAAAACCCTAGCCGAACTCTCGATAAAGACGCTTAAGACCAAAATTTGAACGGTTTTAACAGGTTTTGCTCCCGAGTGAAAGCTGAAGCTTCAATTATCTGACATTTTATTATTATGGAAATGTCCAATTTTGATCACTTTTGGCCATATTATTGCCAAGCATTAAACAGCAAGCATTAAAGTTTATTGCACGTTTTATGGGACACATGGGAAATATTGTAGCAGTAAAAAGTAAATAAATAAATATACCTGGGTTTTACATTTCCCACTTTTAAATGGCTTTAATTTGAATAATCTCAGAATCAATGGGGTGATTTTGGTCAAGAGAAACTCACTAAGGCTCCATGACTCTCTCCCTGCAAATACATCTTTGCCATTTTGTCCAATATGGATGTCATTTTGGTATTGGTTGCATGAACCTGCGGCACATTTGACAAGCTCAGCAAGGTAACATCACGTCTTCACTCCACTCCAGAGGGAACATTATAGAAGTGCAGTCTGTGTCCTGTAGTTCACTCCTCAGCATCAGCACATTTCCAAGCTCCCATTTTAATATCGGGTTGTTGCTCGGCTCCACACTGGCTCCGCTTCAAAAGTACATCTCCAGTTTGTGCGAGTTATCCAAACACTTTCATTGTTGTCGGTGTGCAGTGCAGTTGCACTCATACACTTAAAGCATACATCAGTTTGTACGCAGAGCGACTGAGGCTGCAGAGCTTTTACAGGAACAAATCACGGCGACGGAAATGCCTGAAATTAGGTCATGCCGGCATTTCCAGAGGGAGATTCCTCATGAAAGCAACAGCTTAACTGCTGTGGAGAGCGTTTAAGTCTCGGGTGAACCTTCAAGGGGTAGTTCAGGTTTGTTGAACAACTACTGAGCAGTGAATCAAAAGCTCCCCTTGTGCCATGATGTAAAGCTGCAGATTTTCTCTATGAACATATTCTTAAAAGTCCCATGTACACCTGGCATTATAAATGATATACAGTCGGATTGCAATCGGATAGCATCTGACCACTTAATTAAGTACAGGTGTAAATCCACCGGGGACAGACTGTTATCTGATCTGCCAAACCACTTTGGCAGGTGATGGGAGATGCATTGTGTAAAGAGCCTCCTCTGCTGTTGGACATTTTTGCAGAAGTAAATAGGTTATGACATGTGGTATATATGATGTCATTCAACCACACTTCAAAAACACCTGGATTATCCCTTTAAAGTAGCAACTGTCCCTTCACATGCAATTGACGCAATATGGGTGGATCAGACCCAGAGCTGAGCAACAAGGTTAAGGAGAAGAAAAGAAAGAAAGAAAGAAAGAAAGAAAGAAAATCAATATCCCGCTGAGTTCCTGCAAAGCTCCTGCGTCTAGACGGTGAATGGAGACTGAGAGGAGAGCAGTGTGTGACAGAGGCACTGCAGTGCAGACCACGATCGCAGAACAGCTGTATGAAATTTAACTGCAAAAAAATGGACACTTACATAATGTTTATCATCATCTTCGTTGTAGGCGAGTTTGACCACACCATAGGAGCCCTGCAATACAACAACAACAACAACAAAGACATGCATTGTGTGTTTCTCAGCTCCACTTTGAACACCTAAACTACCAGAATCATCTATAGTGATTTAAATATTATTTTAATTATCAATAAATATGACTTCTTTGTAAAATACTTCAAATCTTTGGATGCAATTACTTACAGAGAGATCGTCATTGTGCATTTTTAAAGAACCTTTATGGACCGTTACAAAACATGTTTACTGATTTAGAAAACAGTGTTTGCATAAACTGTGCAATTAACAATTTGTCAAATAGGTTTAAAGATCAGTTATTAAAACTCAACTCGCTATGATTAAACATTATTTAATCATGTCTGACATCACATTAAAAAGCAAAATGAGCAACTCAAAAGTAGCACTAATCAGTAAATACATAAAACTGACGTGAAAAGAAGGATTCAATATTTGACATTAGCCCACATAGTCTCCACAACAGTGAAACAGTCACTTCATCAAACCAACACACTCTTCTGAAGTAAGCACACTTTTTTATCCTTTGACAGCACAGAGTGGCTCCTCACACACACACACACACACACACACACACACACACACACACACACACACACACACACACACACACACACACACACACACACACACACACACACACACACACACACACACACACACACACACACACACACACACACACACACAGTGCAGTGTTCCTCTTGATAGGAGCAAACATGAATTAAGTGAAAAGCCGATGAAACACTCACATAAATCAAATAAACTGATTTCTATCGCCACTGATGTCTTCGGCATCTCAAACTGCCATCTGGCTCTTCATGAATGACTCGGGGTCTAATTGTCCTTCAATTTATCTTACGAGTAAAAAATCTATTTGTGGACTTTAGTCAACATCTTTTTTCTTTCACTGTCCTGAGGATTTAGGTCATGGATGTTAGGATTCTGGATTTCTTTAAACTGTTGCCTTGTGAGATGGGGGATTTTGTCAGAATGTCAGAATAATAGTACCTCCTATAGGTTTATGTTACTGTACAATTAGGTCGAAAGCTGTATTGACACTGTGGATAACAGTGAGCAGCGTTCTGTGAGTTATTTGTTGACACCAGGGCTTAATTTGCCGGATCCTGTTCCGGCACCTCCTATGTCAGGAGAAGAATGTTATAAAGTGGATCGGGTATCTCCTATGAAAGTGTCACTATGAAAAATGGAAATCTTTTTTTTTTTTTTGTCTAATATTTTATTTGATGTGTTAGTCTGTGAAAATGTGCCCACTTTAAATGCATTTAAATCCGATTTTTAAAAGCGAGGGCGAAAAGCGAAAGAGAGTGAGGAGGACACTTTGTTTTTTAAAGGTTTCAACTTCACTGTGGATGAGCCTGATCAGCTGCTGAGGAGACGGTGAGGTGAAATGTATAAGTTCTATCAGTTTTTATATGAGAAGAAGTTTCAGTGTCGGTGAGACTGCAACTTTTTTGGAAAAGTGTCAAAATGTGCCTGTGACGAGGTACGGAAGGCTTCGAATATGAGAACATGGGTAAACAGCATTTGCAAATGTTTATAGAGCAGGTGCACGCCGAGCAGAGGTCAAGGATGGAAAAACAAACTCACCTTTCCAATTTCACTCTTCAGCTTGTACTGGTTCAACTGGATACAGTCCTGCGAGAGGAGAGGAGAAGAAAGGAGATTTATTACACAAATTCAGAAATAAACAAAATACACTTTACTGCCCAAGGGTCAAAAAGAAAACATGGTATGTGTTAATTAGAAATGAAGCAATCCCTCCCTCTCCCATCACAGAACATAAAACCACACACACAGCCCACAACTGGCTGAAAAGCTGAATACTGTCCATCATTTTGAGCCAGTTTTTACAAGACTTTTGAAGGTTCCTCTGGGTCGACCAAATGATTTGTTTTGCAAATCCAAACAGAGAAATTCACTAAATTAATTTAAAAAAAAGGTCCTTTTACCAAATATTCTGCAGCCAAAATAACCAAAGGAAAGCTAAGCCGAAAAGAGAAGGAAATAAATTATCGATATAAACATCATCAGCGCTAAAGAGACACACACAAAAAACCCAGAGAGAAAGATAGAAGCATTTGGTACAGAACAAAATGTTCCCTCTGTGAGCGTGAGCATGTGTGTTGAAAGCTATTTATTTCTGAGATGTAGGTAACGATGCATTCGGCAGTTTCTGTTTACTGTCTGCAAATCCATTAGAGTGCCACTGCTTAAATGGCTGATTTGCAGTTCCATAGCAACCACTGCTACAGCACAGAGTCAACCAGGGCCATTGCAGCGAGGAGGGGAGAGGAGAGGAGAGGAGAGGAGAGGAGAGGAGAGGAGACCACAGCAGGACAGAGAGGTAGAGGGAGAGGAGAGAGGAGAGTTTAGTGGCAGACAGAATTTTTACAGAGGTACAAACTGAGGAGAAGAGGAGACGGAGGGAGGGCAGGGGGTCCACGGGGTCCACGGGAAGCAACGAGCAGACAGCGAGCTGTGATTTAAGTGTAACAGAGAAGGGGATGAAGCGGAGGAGAGAGCAGATTGAAAGTGGTGCTCTCATTACAGTTGGGGGTAGGGGAGGCTTAGTGTGAGCCAGACCAGTGCCTGAGGGTCGAAAACTGGAACATGTTTGAGGAATGAAAGGTGGCAGGAGACCACATGGGCAACAACATCAATGACAGAAAAAAATGATTGGAACGGCGTGACTGAAAGTACCGCAGCAAATCCCGGTGCAGCGCAGGGGTCGAGGTATTGTGCAAAGTGTGACGTTGTGGCTCGTACTGACTATTACCAAGACGTGAGAAGGGTTCTATCCACCGTGGGGTACGGTGATGTGAAGGCGTGTGGGCAGCGGTGATGACAAAAGGATGAGGGATTAAATATGGAGGGTGGGGTTGTGTGAGGTGAGCATTATCCCTTTGATTTGTTAAAGAGATACAGAGGGAGGAAAGAAAATGGGGCGGAGAGGGATAAAGGGGAAAGTGGAAATGAGGAAAATCCAAGGAAAAGAGCGATCACATTCCATCAGTCGGCACATGTTCTGCGGCTGCAGTTAATACTCTGTCAGGGTTGACGGATAAGGAAGGTCATGCAAAAAAGAAACTCAAACAAATCCGCCGCATGCATACAAACGCTCCGCTGGGCCACTGCAAATATTTACAAAGATTTTTAATCCATTTCTTTACACAGTCTTCACCCTGTATGTAACCCACCCACCACAGCACATTTCTCCACCCATTACTCAACAACTGATCAATATCAGCATAGATCACTGCAATATGAAACCATTAGTTCATTGTTATGATGCATAACGTCTGCGTCTGTAATAAAAGGACGACTTAAGTGTGATCATATTTAAAGCCCAATGACCCCATAACGCCATTTTAAAATCAATCAGGTTTAATGCAACATTGCAGACTAAGGATGTTTATTCTGTATGTTCTTTATTGTTGTATTTGATGTTGGGGCTGAAAAAATCAATTGTTTTCAAACTGCAATTTGAACAGGCTGCAGTCTCTGTGTTACTACATCATCGAGAAACGGTTGGCTGCACATCTATGACAGAAGCCGGGATAATGATGCGTTAATATCACTAAGCTGACGTACACTGGCGTGTTTGGTACCATGTTTGCTAATTGGAGCCTGGCGCGCACTCTTTGTCGAGCCTTCTCTTCTCACTGTCATGATGACAACAGTCACGTTCCAACTCTCCATCCATTTCAAATCCGAGGGACAGACGCACAAATAAATACAGACATAAATATTCAATACGTACTAAATAAATAACGTTTGCTCTTCCTGTCACACAGCTGCATGGCTCTTTTTGGGAATAGAAGTCTGGCCCCCATTTTCTGTGGGAGTGAAATAATCTTTCACTATATCCTGTTGCATATGTCGAGAGCTGCAACTCTGAATTATTTTCTTAAATCTATTCATCTGTACTGAAAATGTTGATGATGATGATGTTCTCGAATGTCTTGTTTTGTCCACAAACCAAAACGATTCCGTTTTAAATATTTCTTTGTCATTTGGAGCAAAGAAGCCAGAAAACAATCACATTCAAGAAGCTGGAAAAGCAGAAAGTTTGTTTGAATTATTGAAAAAAACACTGAAAATTGCAGCCCTACATGTGTCCTGTGACAGTTTTCAAAGCACTACATTTCAGTTCCCTCAATTTATTCATTTCTTTTCTACAAAAGCTTTCTTGTGAAACATTTGCAGGTCTGAATCCTGGCTTTTAGTTGAGCACAGAAGAGCATTAAGAGGATTTAAAATTCAACGATTATGATTTTCAGAGGCAAACCCGAGTAGAAACATAGCAGAAGCTCCGTCACAGGTGCAAAGCAGACACACTCTCCCCCGTCTGAGATGTAATGATAATTATATTCAACCAAATATGAATAATAATGACTTCCTCACCTGAGAGTCTGATATAGACACACGTTTCGACTCCACTGTGGGTCTGCGGGCAACACGGGGGGAGATGTGGGCGTAGCCTCCCCCCGAGCCTGATGCCAGGTAAGTGCCTCTCTCCTGTAGAGACAACTTCCTTCCAGTGAGTTGTGGCCGCGGCGGCCGAGTCCTCTTGGCCGGAGCCCCATCCTGCTGAGACCCGCCGTTCTTCACGCCGTTGGCAGTCGATCCTTCTGGGTCTTTCATTGTCATGGCAGCCACGGTGTCCGCGAGACTGCCGGTCTGACTGGCACAGTCGAGGTCTGGCCTCTCGGAGCCGGGGTCACTGCCCGTAGCCATGGCCAGCGGGGAGACAGCAGCGGTTCAGGAGCAGGTGGTGGGCAGAATACTGAAGGTTGCCCACCAGCATCCACGGGACCTGGGTCAGCTTATGACTCAGAAGGTTCAGGGCCTCACCACAGCTGGAAAAGATAAGAAGGGGAGCTATGAGCTCAGACAAGGTTCAGAAAAGAGATTTATCTGCTTTATATCATAAGTTTGACTAATGAGAAATCACTTTTTTGACATCATACTCTCCCATGCCGGATAAAGAAACCTGACTGGCAGATGTTGCACTGCTCTGAAGTGTAAAAACACCTATTTGCTGACTTTACAAATGCAAGATAATGTATATCAACTCACAACAACAGATTCACACACAGTGTCTTTCCCTGGGACGTCAGCTCAGCAAACACCATCAAACTATAACCAGCACACACTATACTCGCCACGTACTGTCTCTAATGGAAAAGCAGTTGCCATGCTACAACTGTATAGTGGAAAAGCAGCATTAGTCTCTTCTGTAGTTAAATGAACAATAAAGCTAATATCTGACACGATATTGTGTCGATAATATCGTGCATCGCTAATAGTTACTACTTTACAGCTCCAGTGTGGAACCATTATCAACTCTGAGTAATGTTTAAATATCTAAGTCTCTCTTAGTCTCTAAGATCCTGCATTTGATGACCTAGTTGTCTCTCACCCGGCCCACCCACTCTCACACACACACACACACACACACAGAGGCAACCTCCTGATGTGTGTGTCTCTGGTAAATTATGTGTTGTATATCTGTCTTTGAACGTACTATTATACTTGTCCAGACTGCATCAAGGAAACTTAATTGGAGCTTCGCGGTGAATGAAACAGCAACGCGAGGGGGCAACGAGTCAGATAGCTGTTCGGGGAGCGCTTGATTGCCGTTGGCGGCGATCATTTTTTTTAAAAAATATGATTGCCAAGTCCTACTGGATGTCCAGATTTATTTTTAGCGACAAGATCCACGTGTGAAACTTTGCATGGGCACATCTCGGTGTTTCCAGCCACAGTGATATATAACGCCGTCTCTCCTGCTCAGTCATGCGTCACTGTGTGCAGGAAGGGAATATTGGCACAGGACATGAAAAAAATTGGAACTGAGAAACACAGAGATCGTTGTGTGGAGCCGCTAAGCTTCATCAGCATCGTGTGAACTCATCTGACTATGATTTGAATGTTTTATAGAATGATTTTAAACGAGTATCAGTTCTTCTGCTTCTTTGACTGAATTAAAGTTATGGACTAACTGTTACTTTCTCTCCTCTCTTACAAGGCTGCTCAATACCAGTCGCCACATATTCAATCAATATATGCAATCACTTTTATAAAAAACTTTCTGGTGTCTGAAAGCTGCTTATCAGTGCCCCCCACAGAATATTGTCACTTAATATTATAGAGTTACAGCGGGGGGGAAAATAAGTCTTGAACAACATCAATGTTTTTCTCAGTAAGTATATTTCTAATGGGGCTATTGACATGAAATTTTCCACCAGATGTCGGTAACAATCCAAGTAATGCACACCTACAAAGAAATCAAAACATGTCCATGAATTAAGTTATGTGTAATAAAGTGAAATGACACAGGGAATAAGAATTGAAAAAAAGGAGGTGCAAAAAAAGCATGGACAGCCAAGACACAAGTATTTAGGAAGCGATCCTGCCCCCTAGTATTAGTAACATATGACGTCTTTCTAACATAGTGAGCACCATCATTATAGTGGTGAGATAGAGGAGCGATCAACATTTTACCATAAACCGTCTACGACCAGGTGAATCGCGCAAGATTTCTGACACGGGAATCAAAAGAATAATGAAAAAGAGTTGTCCGAAGTAATGCACACATAAAAACCTATCAAATCAAATAAATGAAGTCATGTGTAGTAAAGTGGAGGGCCACATGGTTGGTGTAGTGGTAAGCACTCTTGCCTTTGCAGCAAGAAGACCGGGGGTTTGCCACAAGGGCCATTCTGCATGGAGTTTGCACATGTTTGCTCCCACAGTCCAAAAAACAGGCAGGTTTGGGCAAATAAGACACTCTTAATTGACTGTAGATAAGAGTGTGAGAGTGTGAAAGCTAATACTTAGTAGAAAAGCCTTCATTTCTTCCCATAGATTCAATTGGATTCAAGTCCAGTGATTGACTCGGCCATTCTAGCAGGTTTCTCAATTGAGAGTTTCCTTGGCTGTGTGTTTGAGGTCACTGTCCGCCCTCATTTCATCTTCAGCATCCCGGTCATGGCGGCAGATTCTTATCAAGAATGTCTCGATACATTTCTCCATTCATCCTTCCTTCACTTACATGAAGTCTGCCAGTATGATGTTCAAACTTCACTGTTGCTATGCTGTTTTTGGAGTGATGTGCAGTGGTGTGTTCTATGACATCCAATTCAAGTTCAATTTTGGTCTCATCTGACCATGACTATGTTTGGCAGATGTTTCTTCAGCAATGGATTTCTTGTGTCACTTTACTTTCTAAAACATATACCTTGGAAAGTGGATTACTGGGGTTACCAACATCTGCTGAAAGTTTCAGGTCAATAGCCCCATTAGAAATATATTTGCATAACATTTAAATATAACAGATGTCCATTACATTTAAAGTTAGTAACACTAGCAGTGATTTGGCAACAGACGTTACACACTGGAGCTTTAAAAGCTACATGATTTAATGAGCCTTTTATTTTAGGTTTTATGATTTAATTTTTTACTATTGTTGTAGCCTTGTGTGAAACACTTTTTTTAAAAAAATCATAATTTCTTTAAAGCACTTTCTCTTCAAAAAAAAGGTTACAATTATTGTATTATTATCTATCATTAAGACCAACTGTGAGACTCAATTTTATAAAGCACTCAAATGCACAAATAACTCTGCTTTATGGCCTTAGTCATGGCTTTCTGTACGTAAGTGCTTGTGGGTGGACTGACATACAAAATGTGTGTGTATGTGTGCGTGCGTGCATGTGAACCATTTAGTGAGGCTTGTTAATTGCACTTTTCCATTTGTCCGTCAGGGACAGATTTCCACAGACGTGAATCATCAAAGCTCTTCAGTGTATCTGGTTCAGGTTTTGTTCTGCAGGTGGAAGAACTCAGATATGCAAAATGCACCATGAACGGCAATAAAGAGAAGGGCATTTAAACATAATCTACCTATGTGGCAGCAGGGGATCAAGAGGAACGATTGTGGTGATTGGCTTCATCCCAGAGGAGCCACCTGGATCTGTGTATGTGCCATGAACAAGGCTGAAAAGAAAGACTTGTATGGGTTTTAAGCAAGAGCTGTTCAGTAAATGGGCCATGCTATGCTATTTCTGAAATGTGTGGTGGTAGAGCTACATAGTCAAGAATAACAGTGTTCCACTTCTTCTTGTCCAGGTGGGTCACAATCATCCAAGCATCGAAACAGCAACACTGTACGACGCTGTAAGTCCAGGTGCAGCAATAACAGTCGGTCGAAAAGATTCACAAAGTTGACTGAAATACACTGCACAGGTGTACTGACATTTTCAAATACATATACAGGACTTTAATATGGAGTTGGTCTCTCTTCTGCAGCTGTGACAGCTTCCACACGTCTTGGAAGACTTTCCTCAAAATTTTGAAATGTTTCTACGGGAATTTGAGTCCATTCCTTCTGTAGAGCGTTTATGAGGTCAGACACTGATGTTGGACGGGGAAGACCGGGCTCACAATCTCTGTTCCAGTTCATCCCAAAAGGTGCTTGATGGTGTTGACGTCAGTGGCTCAAGTTCTCCCCAACCAAACTCACCAAACCATGTCTTTATAGTCCTTGCTTTGTGCACTGGGGCACAGTCATGTTGGAATAGAAATGGGCCTTCCTCAAACTGTTGCCACAAAGTTGGAAGCATTGCATCGAAACATCTGAATTCAATACTTAACAGGTGTGGCCAAATACTATATGGTGTATTTTAAACAACTACTAGATGGACTGCCATGACATTTTCCCTCTTGTACCACCATGAGAGTTGAAGTGACACATCTAAATATTGATGACAAAGGAGCCTGTTCTTCTTTCTCTCTAATCTTCTGGCAGGAATGTTATTTATTTTACCAACGCTGACCTTTTTTTCTTTATTTTTAAACAAACTGTGCGGCTCTGTATCACATGCAAGTATCACATCGGGACTCAGTATCAGCAGATCCTTATCCTTTGTCTAAAGTGTCAGAGCTGAATGCAGAACAAAGCCAAAGCATTGTGGTATTATGCCAGACTGATCAGCTACACAGGGGAGGTTGTAAAATAATGGTACTAAAAAAGGGAAAAGACTACAATACAAGGTCATGCAGCAGCCAGACAGAAAGCTAATGGTGAGTTTCCATCAAGGTACATGGTTTCTGACTGAGAAACGTCATGCACTTGGTAGACGGGGTGCGCGGTGTGCCTGAACGACGACGTTGAACGCAACACAACAGACAACAATGGAGGACGATCGGTTTTTGGCAGTTTATTTAAGTTCACATTTTTATCTGACTGCATGTCGCGATTGATGAAAAAGTAGCTATGTGCATTAACGTAGGTATTTATGGCTGTAATGCATCCTCCGTTTTCAAATTGTTGGTATAAAAAGTGGATTTGAATAGCATCATGAGAGCAAAGATGCACAGCCCTAGGAGCCACACACACACACACACACACACACACACACACACACACACACACACACACACACACACACACACACACACAGACAGACAGACAGACATTTGCCCACTCTAATTTGCACATAACAGATGATGTTATTCAATCTATAATAATTCAGAGAAACCTTTCAACAGTCAGCAGTAAGAGGAAGTGCATTGTTTGACTGCTGACTCATTCCTGCAACAACAAAAAAGGAACTGTCAGAATTGGCTAATTCTTATCACAGCTAGTGATTATCTATCTCGTGAAACCTGAAATGCAGTTCCCTCCATGGTAGCACCACCATTCAGCCGACTGCATGTGTGGGAGGAGGGGGAAGAGCACTGGACCAGTTATTCATTTCAACCGCACAGAGACTTTTATTTGTTTACAGACGTAGCCACGCATTTTCATTAGGCAACTAGACAGCTTTCTCAATTACTATTTCCTATACGTTTCCACAGCAACCATCCATTTGTTTTATGACTTCCTGAGACCAAATTTAACACTTGTCTCTTGCTTGACATTTTGTGACTAATAGAGGAAGCTATTTTAAGCTGCTTAGCAATTTACAAACATAGAGTTCATTTATTCTTTTTGAAACACATTTTGTTAACTTTATGTTAAAGAAAACTATTTTTATTGCACAAGTGGATTAATGATTTCAACCGTAGATTCCACAGGATATGCCATTAGTGATTAATAAACAGTTAATATGTTGATCTATTTTCCCGATTAACTGATAACTTGACAGAAGCTCGATGATATCGAAATTTAAGAAAAATCTGAGAGAAGTGCACTAAAATGTAGTTGTTGTTGGTGATTAATGTAGTCGATGATTCATACATTTTTGCACTTCACACACTTGAATTATTTAAATACTCTTTAAATAATACAGCTTTTTATCAAAATAAAATTCAAGGATGGTCAAACGGCAACACTCAAATACTTCTGACTCATTCAATATTGTTATTGTGAGTTCTCAGTTCTCATTTATCGACTTTTTTGTCACCGTCAGATCTATTCCAATAACTTCAGTAATTCCATCTGTCAGAAGTTAAAGTGTTTCAATAAAGTACTTGCAACTTAATCACATGACGCCAATATAAAAAGTAACCATCCGTGTAATACGGTGGATCAGGACATGAAATGATGAAAATGTTTATTTAAACTGGTTATATGACATTTACATTTATGTTTTTAATGAGATAAACAGTTTTCAAAAGGAAATCTGCTGGAAAAGAATCTCTAACAAACTTTAAATTGATTGCATCCAATAGAAACGATTCATCGAGCAATTATTCATGTATATCTTGAATACATTTCACTTCTTTCTCTCCTCCAGGGACCTTGGCAAAGTGCAAAGAGGATTTACAGTTAACGTTAAAGAAAGGGGCTGAAAAGCTTCCAGCTCAACTGTGCAAATCTGCAGTAACTCCTGCTTGAGCTATACAATCTTTACTTATCACATGTTTGGTAGGGATGGCACAATGCCACTTTTCCCTTGTCCAGTACAGATACTAATATCACAGCCTATATCAATATCAGTCTTTCGGCTTCAAATGAGTTCACATGGCTCACACGATCAACGCATCTGTCATTGACTTTCTGGTCATATGACATATAAAAAAAAAAAAATGGACCAACAGACAAGACGGAAATGTGACTTTAAACAAACAAAATAAACCAACAAAGACACTGGGAGCACAGAGGCTAAATACACTAGGGAGGCAGGCGTTGACTAAAAAGGTTGGTCACCCCTGTCATAGACTAATCCAGGGGTCGTGACAGAACCTCCCCACAAGGACCCAATTCCAGACAGTTCTCAAAAGTCTTGGGTGGCTGGGTTAAAGTATTGCACAGGTTACTAGACACGTGAAGAAGCGGATTACAACAAATAAGATCATTCAGACAAAACATCACCAAACCTTTGATAATTAATTTAAATGAGAATATTTGCTGCTTCTTCTTGCTCTGCTGTCAAGGAAGCTGCAAAGTGTTTCTTTCAGCAGATGCAAATACAGTCCACACATATATTCTTCAGGGTTTTGGCATTATAAGAATGGATTCTGCGTTTAACAAACAAGTGTCGGCTTTTATTTGAGTGGGTCAACATTGACAGAACTGTGTGGGAGTTGTAGCCGACTTAACACATATTTACTGAATTGCTGCTAAATTGAGGATCATGTCATGTGGAGTAGAAGATTATGGTGGAAATACAGTCAAGCATGATCGGGCCAGGACGTAGGTGGACATGTTTCCAGAGAGAAGACAAAGTCTGGGCTGCAGAACAAAGTTATATGAACTGATGAAACACAAATCACCCTCAATTAAAATGATGGACAGAGGAGAAAAAAGGGAAAAAGTCATGACTCAAAGTCACCTCAAGAAAGAATTATTGAAAAAAGACTCCCCAATTAATCGATTATCAAAATAGTTGACAATTAAGTTTGTAGTTGATTAATAATTGATTAAATGTGTACAGCGCACAACACACACACACACTCACACACACACACACACACACACACACACACACACACACTGGTCCTAACTTCCTGCTGCCATGACAGCCAATCATGAGCATTTTTGATATTTTTGACATTTTTGATATTACAAAGAGAGGTGTTTTAATATTAGAGGGACTGACCTGCGGGTATGTGTGTGTGTGTGTGTGTGTGCATGCTTGTGTGCATGCAGATTAAAACCTAAGCATCATTGTTGCACACACAGACATGGGGAATTTTGCTGAAAGCTCATCTTACCGCACTGAGCAAATGTCACAGTAAGTCAAGTCAATACAGTAGGTCGCCGTCTTATCTCTTACTTGAAAGTGCAAGTGGAGGCTGTGAGCTTTGATCTCGCTGCGGTGTACACAAAACAAAACGGTAAACATTTACGATCCTGCCGGAGACAGTGTGTGCATACATTGCGCTGAATAATGTGACAGCTCAATCTCAATTTAATTCTAATCCCGGCGACATGCTGGTATCCAATCCAGAAGGATCATAATGGAAGACATCACGACAGCGCAACACAACCTCGTCGCCACTGTTTCGCAGCATTAAAAAAAAAACGTTCAGAGCTGATTAAAGGACCAGTGCGAGGGACCAATTAGTGCCTAATTAGACGGCACTGTAATCAAATTTAGATAATGACAGAATGGTTCAACAGATAGTGTGTAACCACCATCAAGACACTTGTAACAATGATTCTGTGCTCTCCATCCAGTGTTTGCAACCTTGGCAAGTAGGGGCTGGTTATGCTTGTGTATATCATGTTTATGGCAGTAAATATGTTGTTAGAAAGCAATGAAGACAACACTATTTCACTTCCGTGTTTGACAGCCTGCAGTCACCACTGTCAGTGGCTTTTATCCCACATTTAAAATAGTATCATCTACAACCGCAAATAAACCAACACATCCATCTAAATATCATATCAGAGCTCTTATATCTGCACAGCCACACCGCCAGGGCCCACAGGTCTCTCCTGTTGCTCCCTCCTGTCACATTTCATCTCACTCCAACAGAGGATTAACCACTGATAAAACCCTGCAGGGAGCACAAAAGGACGGGAAGCCCAGCAGGAACGTTAACCTGGCTGTTACTGCTCAACGGCAGCGCAAGCCTGAGGAACAGCTTGGATTTGCATGGCTTTTGAATGCATGCACAACAACACAGCACCTGCCCACACAAAACAACCCCCCCCACGCACACACACACACATACATATTTGATTGTGTGAGAGCATACACACATTAGAATTATCTTTTCCTCGTGTGCTGGTGGCAAACAGCTGGCAGCTGATGATGCCTCATCATGTTTGTCTGAGTGAACCTCATTCATATGGAGCGGCGGGTAAAACACCTTCAGGGCCTCGGAAACAGTGGGAGAGCATAGTTATCAGACATCAACGGTGATGAAGTGAGGCCGACAACGCTACGACTCCTGATGAATAGATTTAATGTCAACGACAACTTAAGGGGGAATAGCAGACTCAGAGAGACAGCTCCGTCTCTTAAGCTCCTCGTGAAATTCAGCAGTGCCACACTCACTGAAACCTACAGCAGTGTATCATTGCCACTGCAGCAAAACAGGTTTCATTATAGAAAACGTGATAGTAATGTAAAAACGTGATATGTATTATAAATGAATTTGGACGCAGCGGAGATGGTATTGACGGATGATTATGAATGACACTGAATGACACTACCACCAGCAGGGCAGACTTCTGTAGCCCATGCATTTGAAAATCTGATTTAACCTAGCCCCACACGAGAGGATTTTCACATTTTGCCTCGATGTTAAAACGCGTGGGAGACCACAGACAGCAGGAACTTTGCAAACGATGTTTAATGTTTTTAATCCTGAGAAAGTACAGACTCCACGATCCAGTCAAGACACATGGGACCACACACATGGAGGAATATAAACAGACACAGAGGCGGACTGTCTGTGTCATTAGTTATTATCGGTTGTGTGTGCGCGTGATGTTTTGTGCTGAAAACGCAAAAAAATGAAAAGTGGATGAAGTCACGGCTGAGAAGACGGAATAACAACGAGTAACTAAGACAGTTCGGGTAAATGTACTGTACGAAGTAAAAATACACAATTTATTTCGGAAATGAAAATAAATATTTATCGGAAATGAGTAAAGTTGCTAGAAATACAAATAACTATGTAAAGTACAGATATGTGAATATTTGTACTTTGTCAGATTACAACTCTGCACTAGAGGCTGATATTTCGCATTTTTTAAATCAAGATTAAAAAGGTACAAGGCCGTTCACCTCCAACATTGTCACTGTCAAACTGTAAATATTCCTCTCTTGATACATAAAGCACATTCTTAAATCCTAAATGACTCATTTCTCACCTCAGATTTAAATTTCTAAGCCAGCGTTTGAATTTAACAGCACATGCCGAAGTACCGCTGCTCTGGACCAAGGCACTGTCAGCGCCGTGCATCTGCATTATTGGGGCTGTTCTCCTTTTGACGTCATCGCTGCCAAATTATAAATACATAAACCACACTATTGTCATAGTCGGAAGAATTTCACTCGTTGTATGGGGTGCAGCGTGAGTGAGTGAGTGAGTGAGTGAGTGAGGGCTACGTTACTCCGTCCTGCTCACAGACGGCACCATGCTCTGAGACACAATGGTTCATCTATGCAACTTGTTTGCATCTGAGGGCAGAGATTCAAATAATCTGCCAGATGCCGTGATAAAGAGTGATAAAGACTTTGTTTGCACAGTTTGCTTCCTCATTAAACCTGTCTATCTGTCACTGATGGTTTGCATTGTCCTGCACAGGCTGTGAAAGTTATTTTTATATAACTTATATAGTATTTTTCTGTGATCACTAGATTGTGTCATTTGGTTTGTAAGCAATCTGTCTTTTAACAACTACAACATAGAGCACGTCAGTGAAAGGTTTTGGTTTATGTATGCACACTATTATTATTATTATATGTAATATACTATTACACATCAATATGCCGCATTGATTCCTTTTTTTATATGTACATGTGAGCTTTTCTGTCTTTTCCTTCTTCTGTCTTTTATCCATTATTCTGTACAGCACTTGGGTCCACTGTGTTTGTTTTAAAGTGCTTTACAAATAAAGTTGGATTGGATAATTTCAAAATATACGTGCTTGTTTTAATATGGAACAATATTTACAATAAAAAAAAACTAAATATTTATGATGCAAAATGAATCTATTAATAAAAAAAAAGAAAGGACTTGTTACAACTTGATATTGTTTGGAGGGCCACCTGAAATCGATTGGAGGGCCACATTCTTACTCTGTCGGCTTCTCCCTTTAGGCGCCGCCACAGTGGATCATCTGACCCATATCTGAAACACTTAACACTTAAACGTAGCTCCTGACATGAACATGCTTAATATGTCAAAATGGAAGTTAAAAGGGTGTCATTATGAAATATAGTAATCCTCACTTGTCCTCCATTGCACCGGTTGAAGGAGACTCTTGTGATGGTAGATAGTGTACATGTGTATTTACGTCATTCGGCACCATCTCGACTCACAAGTGGCATTGACTGTGAAATATCTGATCCGTCCGCTTAGATCGCAGTCGCAAATGTGTCGATTCTTATCCGATTTCTTTCCACACAAAGGAGATAATCTGACTTTATCTGTATACGTGGGCTCGTATCTTATTTGTGTCACATGGGAGGAAATACCACATACTTATCACTGGTTCATCCTGCCTGACACAGAATGGAGCTGCTTTTAACTGCTTACACTTTCACCCGCGTAACACTGACGACTTTTTCCCTCAGCCGGTCCCTCTTCATGTGTTTGTCACACTCCAGCCCCACAAGACAGCACTGTCGTTACAATCACAATAAACCAGAGTATGAAGTACTAAGATAAACTCTTCACATTATGATATTTGTATTAGAAAATAAACCAGTGCTCCCAACAGAGATCCACTCATATAATAGCATGATGCCGAAAGAACCTCCCGTGACTTGTGGTAACGTTTGTAACTTTTAAATATAAATGAATGTCTGTCGCATTCACACAAGAATGATTAAGTCCATGAGCTCCACATGAGCACACAGCAGGAGAAACGAGTAGCATTCCCCCAATAAAAGCCTCATTTCTAGTGGTGCAGTTGATTGCGACAGCAAGCTTTGGATCGGTACACCCTGATCCGACTTGCTGTGTCTGCCACGCGGGAAGTGTGGACTGGATATGCAAATGATGTGGCTAAGTGCCTCATATGTGCTACATAGATAGCACAAGGTCATACTAGCAGTACATACACTTCATCTTTTAACTTGAAGGTTGTGGGTTTGATTCCCAGCTCTGCTAATCTATGATGTAAAGCAGCTTTGAGTGGTCTAAAATAATAATAATAATACATTTATTTTTGTACGCACATACGCCAAGACTAAAACAGACTGCACTGGTGCTTTTAAAGACAGAGGTATTAACGTTAGTAGAGCAGGATTTGAGATTAAAAGCACATTTGGAAAAGTGTGTTCTTTTGAGGGTGGATTTAAAAGACGGAGGTCAAGGGAGGTCTTAAAGGAGGGGGAAAAACAAAACTGAATATAAGTTTATCCTGCAGTTTTTTATAAATATATATAAATGTAATTACAAAACAACTGTAATTCTGTTCAGTTGTGCTCATGTTGTGATCCACATGGATTCATTCACAAAGATTACATCCTGTGTCATTTGTAGTGCCGTGTGACTTTACTCACACTGCCTTAATCTTTTGTGTAATAGAAATAAACCATGAGTCAGTTGAACTTTCAGTGTCGCCCGAAGCATTAGTCGAACAAAATGAGAACATGTGAAAACCAAACAATCACTGCTTGACTTTAACACCCAAAGTAAAAAAGCCCACAGGTCCCGACTCATACGCAGTCTTCAGACTGTTGATCATGATCAAATAAAAGTAACAATGCAACGGTTTAATGTCTGCAAACAAAACCACTGCCACTAAATCTAGCTTTACATGCACAGCAATGGATGCAGCGATTATTTGATTCATCGGTTTGAGCGTTATTTCAATAATTAAAACAAGCGTTCGGATTTTTGCTCCATATGACAAAGAAATCATTTGAGAACATCATTATTTCCAGATTTAGTAAACAGGGATTGTCATTTTTCAACTTTCTCTGACTTTTACGGACCACGCAAGTACTCGATAAATCAAGAAAATAAGCGACAGATTATTCGATTATGAAAACAATCGTCATTGGCACTCCCACACAGCAACAACAATGGCAAGACTTTCCTGTGTTATTGCCGGGTCACACACTAATCCCTGGAACACTTTGATTTAATCTACAGGATTAGCAGGCAGCTGTACATGAGACAACTGGCTGTATCTTTTAACCTGTTAAACACATTTCCAACGAGCCAATGAGCAGCTCCACACCAGAGGACAGCTACTGGACATAGGCAGAGTCCACGGGCAGCAGCAATCAATTTTTACTTGACACAAGTCCAGTCTGGGACAATCCAAATGGAATCCAGGGCCACTGTTTCTCACACTGGCCGCCTCAGGCAATAATAAGTCTGGGATTAGACAGGATATAAGAGCGCAAACTGGCAAATGGATGAGCCAATTATTTCTCCTCTACTCACTCAGACAATTAGGTTGTAGCTTCCAGTGTGTCTGACCCTTCCTGGAATCCAAGAAATGTCACCTGACGAAGGTCCCTCTGACAAAGATAGACACACACACACACACACACACAGAGATTACAGGCAGATCTGCAGATCTGTAATTAAAAAGGACTGGCTATATTTCCAGTCTGAACGGGCTTCAGTGGTGGCTCCACCCTTCGTCTTTGTGACAATACTGAGGCTGTCCGGGTGCTGGATGTGCAACTACTTGATGATCTATTTTTAGAAAGTGTTGGTGGCACTGGGCTCAGGCTGGAAGCGGTGGCAAGAGAGACTACAAAGTTCAAACAGAGAGAACATGCGAATATGTTAAAAATACATGCAGCAGCAGCATCAGCAGCAGCGCACCTCTTCTACCAAACGACCCAAAATTCCGAAGTGAAGCTACGTAAAAGCACCATAAATCTGTGATGATGTGAACCCGCAGAGGATTAGACAGTGCTGACAACGAGAAGCCATTTATCTTTTCCCTCGGGATTGATGCTGAGTGCCAGCTAAATCTCTCAGAGAGGCAGAATATGCCAGATATCTTTATCCCCTGCATTAGCCGTTACACCTCAATCCCACTGGGCGAAAAAAACAACAAAAAAAACTCCTTTAATCCCAGGTTTAAACAAGTTGACCAGCAGGAACGTCTTTATTTGGCATTCACTCCAGGAACAAATCACTCTAGAATACACATTGGGTTTTATCAGTTTCAGCTCCTCAGTGGGAACACACGACCCGGGTGATTGCTCTAATGCAGGGGCCTCAAATTTAAAGGACCTGGGGGCGACATGAGCTTCATGTCTGTTAAGTCAAGTGGAAAAAAGCAATTGCAGTGGTAGACTGAGTCGTCTTTCAACTTGAAGGTTGTGTGTTTGATTCCTGGCCCTGCTAGTTTACATGATAGCTGATGTGTCCTTGGGCCAGATACTTAACCCCACGATGCTTCTGATGGCTTTGCCTGTGGCGTGTGAAGGATGTTTTTTTTGTGTAATTCACAAAATCAATCTATAAAAATCAAAGATTAACATTTAAGTGGTGGCGGGCCATGTGTAATTGAGTGAAGGGCCACATGTGGCCCACGGGCCGTGAGTTTGAGACCTCTGCTCTTGTGTCTTCAATTTTGACCGTGGTGGAAATTCTGGCATCATTTCTGGCACAATGCTGCAACGCAAATTCATTTATTTTTTTTCATCTTACTTTTTTTTCTAGACGTATTATGGTCCGATTTTTGAATGAGGGACCAAAGTAAAAGATAGAACATAGTCATTACAAATGTGGCGGCGGCACCTTGTACTTCGTCCTCTGACTCACTTAGTTTCCGGCGTGCATGTGACGTAACATTTCATGTTCTCAAATAGCAACCGCTAACCAAGAAGGTGCTCTAATGATCTAATGAGCACAATTAGTCACATAATTACATTGGATGTGTTATGGCCAGTTACTCTGAAGTTCCTCCGTGACCTGCTTTGACCCTGGATGTTATTCCCAAAGGAGCAGCTCTATTATCTGTAGTGAGCTCCCTCTCTCCTTCAGTGCAAAATACACTAAACAGCATTTTATGAAAAAGGTAATCTGTGTCTTACAGTATTTAGAAAACATCAATAAAACTAAAAAAATACTGATTTTGTTGAGGCGGCATCACTGGAGATAAATATATAAGCATCTGGATTATTTGGAAACAGAGAGAGCAAACCTGTAACTCTCACAGAGATAAAATCAGATTCAGTGTTGTAGGTTTCTTTTTTTTCTTGTTTTATTCGGGGAAAGGTCACAGAGGAGTGCGGAGGCATCACTGTGGTGAAGCTGCTGGTATTACATATAAAGCCGATGTTTGGACCAGCAGCTCTTTGATGACTCACTCTCATAATCTTACTTACTCCCTTTAGACAGAATTATCTGTACATGTTTTGCAGCTCATTTGAATAAGAATATTGACTTTTAGAATTATTTTTATAAAGCAGAAAATATTTGTAGATTTAAGACAAACAGCATTTTTGCACCTGTATCTATTTATTGCAGTTTTCACATCATCAACAGTTTTTTTTTTTCTAATACGGCTGCACAATTATTAAATAAAACGATTGTTAATCAATTACTAAATTATCTTATATTTTTATAACAGATTGGTTTGAGTGTTTTCTGACTTTTCAGCAACTTAAATGTGAATATTATAAGAAATAAATCATTCAAACTGTGGGCAAAACAAGATGAAGACGAAAACCATACTTTCCAGGTTGTGGTTAACACAACATTTCAACATTTTTAAACATAAGGAATAAAACTCCTTATATGGACATCCTGGGGGTGTGTGTTTATAGGTCACATAATCAGGCTTTTTTAGTAGTGATATAAAGTACCAATAATTGTGCAGAAGTTTTCTTTGCCTTTTGTTCATGAAAACAAGCCAAGTGAACTTTGAACTGCGACGTATTTCCAAATTTCACAAATTCATTCCAGTTTTAAACATTTTGAGTAATTTTTGCTCTGGTGTGTTATAGTTTGTGAAAATGATTGTCTAGGTTGTGCTGAAAAAAAAAAGAGGATATAAGACACTCAGTATTGCACATTCTTCTTAAATACTGTACGTTTAAACATTCTACTTATTTCTTCTTAATAATAAGATCACTCAGCATTGGCTTCCTTTTTTTTTTCCTGGCCCTTATGATTTATTTATTCTCTAAATCTAATCACGCTTAAGGTCAACAGTGAGAGAGCATTACAATTCACCTCCAACTTATTTGCAATTTCATGCTGTTTAATCACTTCGCCACTGATGTGCAAAGGTCATGATGCTGAGCTCAGACTCCAGGACTTTCAAGCACCTGACTGAGAAGCAAAGGCGAAAAACTGGTCTGGTCAGTACTAACGAACGATTTGGGGGAAAAACCTAATTAAAATGTTCCGCACATATCTTGGTGTATGAGGTTCAGTGTAATTTCTTTAAAAAGTCATGGAGCATTACCAGGCATCACTACCAAAACAGCAACTACAGTACATGTATGAGTCATTTGCATGGAAGACACAAAACTGTGTAAATGTCTTACACCATTAGATTATAATAACCATACAGTGTCGGGCTGGCCGATATTATTCCATATCGATATAAATCCCATTAATATTCCTGGTAAGGCTGGGCAATATGCCTTATACATGATATCTCAATATTTTTAGACTATATCCCAAATTAGAAAAGATACATGGTGACATAAAGCTGCACACAGATGTAAATACACTCCAGTAACATACTGTATCTACTGTTTACTTATTTCCTTTAATATTAGATAATACTTGAGTTATTAGGGTCTGAGCACACTATTTAAATTTTTTTATTTACACTGAAGGAGTTATTATTATTTCTTTGGCTTTTTAATGTTAAATATTTGCGTGTGTTAGAAACAATGAAATTGCCTATAAATTGGGTCAAATTCTGCTACAGCACAAATAATTAATTATTAATTTATTAAAGAAGCGTCACTAAGTGACTTCTTAAAATATAATTTTGTCAATTCCATGTATTTGTAATCAATATAATATATAATATTTGATTTATGATATTTAGTGTATTTCCTTCATGTATTACATATAATAAATATAATGATTATCAATGCAACAGCCTTTAGATTAAAACCAGGAAAGTCGAAATCTAAGACGATATTTTGTTCAGCTTTAATACAGTCTTATTATAACTATACAGTATCACCTCGGAACACATCCAGAGGAAACTTGTATGCAGTTGTAAAATGACATATTTTTCCATATACAGGTTAATGTAAAGTAAAGTAAAGTATATAGTGTGACCTACCCTTACACTTGAACAATAGAGTGACCCAGACGATTACTGCTGAGGTGAAACAAAACAGCCAAAGAGACAGACAAAGAGACGAGACGTCATGTGTGGGTATTTAATCACATTTGAAATTCGAGCGAATATTCTCCTCCAGAGCCTGACGCGACCCGGTTTCAACTAAACCCAGCTTTATATTTCCCACAGGATCACAATTACGAAACACAGTGATGTGCTAGTATCATTCTTCTTCTTCCTAAAGCAGGAAGGAGCAGATTATTCCTCAGTAATACAAGAATTTCAGGCATCTGGGTCTTGAGCCTGTTACTCCCCTCATCAATAATGTTACCGGCAGCACTGAGGTCTCTAATTCCCCACCCTGGTGCAAGCTACAAAGAGAAAATGTAAGGCTGGGAGCAGAGAGCAAAGTCTCCAGAACTGTAATGGACTTGAGGAACAGTTTGCTCACAGAAATAGAGGCAGCTTTCTCACAAAAAAAGAAAGGACAGTGCTGATGTCAGCTGGCCTGGGGTCAGGTTCTGCTTTTTAAATCCAATCATCCACACACAGAGGTTTCTATTTCGACTGGCTTTTAGCATAAAATGAAAACGCATGTCATACACTGCAGAGAAGCTGAAGTGAGGAGGACTCGGCAGAGGTTTGTGCTCCTTCTCTTTAGCTGGCAGTGCTCGCTGAAATCACAAACCTGTCTTTGGAGCCATGAGAGCACAATCCTCCCCCAACACTGTCACTGTTAGGAAGACAATCTGCCAGAGCCTCCTACACCATCACTGCACACACACTTAGTACTAGAAGAGCAGTTTCTTTCATGTATAAATGACCGGCTTTTTTTATATTGCTACTGCACAAAAAGTGCTGGAAGAGATGTTCCAGCACACACAAGGGGCCAACACTGCGGTCAGTGTTTATATCTGTGCAGCGACATGTCTGTGTCTGTATATAATCAACACGTTTTCTCCACATCATCATTTCAAACCATGCAGTTGTGGGTATGTTTCCTTTCCTATTTCCTCTCCTAGGTGTGTAACTAACATAATATTCTACTTTTTGATTCCCCTTTACAGTAATCCACTTCTAAAAATTGAAAAAAATGTATTGTGAGATCAAGATGAGTGTATATGATGAATTGGTGGCATTATGCGAATGACGTGATTTTTTATGTCCATGTTTAAGACCAAAAACTATGCGCAAACACAGTTATAAAAAAAATAGACACAGAAATCACAAAGGCTGGTGACATAATAGTCGATTTAGGTGTAAACAGACGTTATTACTACTGTTAATTAGCAGACCATTATACTATGTGGTTAGGTTGGCAAACTACAAATACCTCTGTGAGTGTGTGGGCATATATTAAAAATAACAGGAAGTGTTATTTAAGCTCAAAGCACTACCTTTCTCCACATTATGCAGAAAGAAAGCCATTACTGTGTGGAACAAGTGACAAGTGACCTCACAGGAAAAAGCTGGTGTCAGTGTTTTCTAGGCGTTGAACTTATTTGGTTCATTCTTGCACGTCAACAACAGCGGGGGGAATTGAACCTGCTCCGAGCGACAAGACAAACAAGATAGAATCATGATCTGTAAAAACTATTTGTATTATATCCACCGACAAGTTGTACGACAGAGAGCAAGAGTCAAAGTTGCAAGACACACGAAGATCTGTTATCCTGACAGCAGACAGAACAAAGTCATTAATGAAACGTGAGTGCAGCAGAGACTGTCACCACTTCCAGAGATACCTGATGTGCAGATGAAACAGACATTCCTCTTCACACTGCTCTGGAAGTTTTTACTTATAGACCAGAAAAACAATAGTTTGGAATCAGTTTTTCGTGTCTAGAGCCGACAATTTGGCAGTCGAAAAGAACTGCAGAACTGGTTCCAGAGAGGGCACTACCACAGAACTGGTCCTGAATCCGCCTCAGGTAGAAAAGGAGCTAGAAGAGATTTTTTTCTAATTGTTTAAGTGAGGGTGCAATCAAATTAACCATACAAACCCAGCAGGTCCGTCAAGAACAAAACAAAAGGAAACTGACCTCTTTAAATAAACGTGTAAGTGATGAACTGGTGTAGGCTCTTCTTCGTGCTCTCCTTGTTTATGCTGTTTTTTTCACGCCCAGCCTAATGAGAACAGGAGTGTAAGTGGGGTGGAGAGCAGGTTAGCATTGGGATGAGCTTAACTAAAAGATCTGAGAACCCCCCCCAGAGTGCGAGCGCTGAATAATGAGGGCATGCATTCATGTATCCGCTCTGAACACCAAACAAAACCTCACTCTCATTTCAAGTTTCCCAACCATTTTCAGTGGAGTTAACATTTGCATCGTGTCTGGAACATGATGCAAACGTGTGAAGGGAACGTTCAAGGTTGTCAGTGTATCCTAACCATACGACGACAGTCATCATAGTAGATTTAGTTATGTGCTAAATGCACACCTCGCACAGTGACACAACCGCAAGACGTTCTACAAAATATCCGCACTGTTTGACGGGAGCTGCGTTATGAAGATGTCAAAGCTCCTCTACTGATCTCACTGCTTAACCAAGAGACGTCTGCCTCTGGCTGATGTCAGCAGTGTTTGCACGCATTCAAGTCATGCTTGGAAAGAAATGAGAACCATGAGGACTCAATTGCACTCTTGCCACTTCCTTCCTCAGCACTCTGTTTCCTGTCTTCTCTCTAGCTGCTTTGGCTGAGGGGAAGAAGAGACTGTCACTGACACTGGGAGCCTCACGATACATCGTTTACACCCCAAGAAGTAGTAAGTGGCACTTATGCTGATGTGAAGCCACAAGGTTACAGAATGAAGAAAAGAAAATGAAATAAATTAAAAGATGCAACAGCATTCACTAACTGACCTGCGTGGTTCTTTATCTTTATCATTTCTTTATGTCTTTATGGGAGAAGAATATTTGTTATTTGTCGCTGACCCACACATCAGAGCACATTCGGGGCTGTTTCCACCAAAGAGGTGGCAGATGCAGTGCTAATGGTGCAAACAGAAGCACTACAGCAGCTTCCAGGCTTTCATCTTACAACCTGGTAGACATGAAATAAAAAGCTCTCCATGGGGCTGAAAGTCTCAACATCACAGACTGCAAAACACACCTGAAGAGAGTTGTCTTACATCTGAAGGAAGCTATTGAAGCTATGAAAGTATTCACACTGCTCTCCTGGAATCGCTTTTTTCAAAATCACTCATTAAGGTTGCTGTCAAATAAAGACTAATGCCACTGCAGTGCAAGTTACAGTCTTTACAGTATTTATTGCAGCAGACCGGGTTTACACAGCTATCCTTGTTAGGACTGGGCACTGACCTCCAATCATATGGACAGCCTAAACAAAGTTTTATGTCTAACCCTAACCTTAATCAATTACTCAGAAATGAGGTTCTGGTCTCCATGAGGAATACTTGTCCTGACAACTTTTCTGTTTATGCCAAAACAGGTCCTAAAGAGGTAACAAGTACAAGTGCACACTCTCTTTCCCTCTCTCACACACACACAGACACACAATCAGAAGTGCAGCCTCCTGATGATGAACGCTTGGGGAATTCTCCCTCCAATTCCACATCAAACAAATATACATCTTTTAGTTCTGCGATGAAGATAAGCACTTACAATCACATGTAGCTCTACATTGAGTAAAATCTATTGCTGTGAGGATAGAAAAGAGAGAGACGTTGCAACAGAAGAGGCAGAGCATGGAAGAGAAGCACCCACCAACCAACCAACAACAGATCAATCCTGCAGCACAGGTGCTCCCTGGTGAATCCACTCTCAGGTTGGAGCAATGCTTAAAATAATATGGGTGAATGATGTCCAGACATGCATGCCATTTATTTAACACACTAATTTAGTCACAACACCGCACACACACACAAACACACAGTGATTGAAAATTGAATATTGTGACTGAAACCAAATGTCACAAATGCACCTGACCTCATCTGCTTTTCAAACCAGTTCAGACTGAAGCACTGGTGGATAAACCGGCCGTGTGGCTTCAGTAAAAGTAGCCGTGTAGTAAGATATGGACTCTAGTGACCTATAGTGACCTCACAAACACACTTTTAGAAAGAATACTACTACCTTCATTCACTTCATCTCAAAAATGCACCCTAGTTGCTCGTCATTTCTTTTCTATGACTGTGCTTCATGTTGTTCTTTTGCACACACGCTCATGAAAAATTAGCATGACTGCATCTGACAACATATGCATCTATCCGAGTGCGTGGACATGTGTGAAACCGTACGTGTATGCATACTGTGTATCGTCATGCTCCGATAGGAATATGAATAAGAGAACGTGTGAGAGAAGCCGACAACTGGAGAACAGTTGCAGTTAGTAGGAAGAATAAGGCTTTAATATGAATTTGTTACATCACATTGTTACTGGGTGTCCATGTGTTCACCTGCTTGTCAAAGTAGGGGCTGGGTCATACTTTTCACATACATGTCTGCACTGAAATCTGTTAGAGTCTGCATGACATGCATTTTGCCATCTGCCCGTGCGCACACACACACACACACACACACACACACACACACACACACACACACACACACACACACACACACACACACACACACACACACACACACTCCAGTTGGATTCTGTGTGGACCATATGCGCCAAATGCACATGCTCCCTGTGGCACAAGCACTTTCCAATTCAGTTGGTGTCACAGTTGGTGTTGTTTTGGTCAAAAGAGACAACAAAGACGACGGCAACCATGGAAACTTGAAGTACATCTGTAGCCACACATTTCTGTACACGACGGCACTCAAAGAAGACAAGAAAGCGCAGATGAGGGCGGCGAGAAATTGCCGTCGCTGGAGTGAATTGTGGAGATATGAATGCATGGAATGCTAGAGGGACATGGACTGTCATTATAGTGGGCACATAGGCGCATGTGGACATTTGAAGCGGCTAAACGTGGATGTAGAATGCGGTGAGTAGGGGTGGGAATCACAGGGTACCTCACGATACCAATAATATCACGATACAACGATTCTGTGATTATCAATAGTATCGCAAGACAATCGTACAGAGATGCATCATGGTATCTGTCTAAACTGAAGAAAACAAAATGTCAGTGAAAAGTGAAAAGTGCAGGATTTCTCTATTTATTTATGTTAGAGCAATATTGCCAAATCAATATTTTGACCCAACCCCCAACATCGAAATACAACTGTGAAAATAAATGGCATAAACATTCTCCAGCCTTAGCCTAAATAAGAAAACATGCACAAATCAGACCGATTAACTCCAGTCATTACATTAATGTTAACTTATTCTCTAAACTTTTTTTTTTATATATCCTTTATTCCAAATGGTTGTAATAGTAAAAGCTCATTGAGATTCATAACTCTTTTTTCAGCAAAACAAACTAACTGCCACACACAGGAAAACCACAGCAAAGAATACACAATCAATTATGCGACATGTGCACTTTCCAAAGGATCAACAACATCAACAACATGGTCACATTCATGCTGTATGGAGGAAAAACTAGTGATTCAGACTATTAATCTTTTAGGAACATTTTTTACTGATGTTAAATTCAAGACTTATCAAAACAGACCGTCATCCCCCTGACAGTTCAAGGTTTCACTTTCCAGACCACTCACTGACCAACCTCTCTGCTCTGACACTGCAGTTATACCTCAGTGTGCATCACAGCCCTAGTTCTGGCTTTCTGGACACACTATGCAGATAGATTCATCAGGCAGGTTTAAGAGCTGAAACACTGCAGTCCTTTGTTTCACGTCCTTCAGGTACCGCGCAGAACCGGCGGTGGAAGAAGCGATACAATGTGAACCCATCCAGATTCTGTGCCTCGCGACGGGATTGAAAGAAGTTGTGAACAGTGAGCTGTGAAGCCACTGTTCAACGGCAACAGACAGCAATGTAAACCACAGAACCAAACATGTGTTTGTGTGTCTTTTAAAATAGAAATCAGAGCTCAACGAAGAGAAAGCATTTAACAAAGAAGAAGGCCTTGCCAAAAATAACATCAGTCGCATGGTTCATTTGTTTGAATCTGAGATCAAGGGAACGTCTTTCGCCAAAAAAAAACAAACAACCCAACGGCCTTTCATTTGCAATTTCTGTTCTCTGAAGGAAATGGAACCAGCAAATGATTGCTATGTTTCCTCTTGGTAAAGCATAATGACTCAACAAACAGTCACAAATGTTGATGGTGGTTTTTTCTATTCACAGACTGGTCAGTGAATCAGGAAGTCCTGTGTTTAGCTTCCTGCAATCATTGGTAAAGAGCAAACAGCAGAGAATCCCTGAGAAGGACCATTTAAAGCTCAATAGTGTACTGTTAAACGAAAATATACAGTATAAACTGTACACTGCCAGCCAGGCCTGAACAGAAATGTCACATATTCTATTCAGGGCATGGTTCTGGTCTGTGGTTGCTTCTAGGTTCTACAAAGTTGTAAATCCAAAAGAAAAATGACTGCATGTCCAGGTGTTTTCAACAATATTCCAAGGATTCCAAAAATGTAATCAAGCTGGAAATGTGAAAGAGTGGTGCGAGCATGAGACATCGTTTTTCACACACAGATCGGCCAGCACAGAGTCCAGAACTTGACCCCATTGAGAATGTTGGGGAAATTCCTGAGAGGAATTTCACACAGCGGGTCCATCTCCATCAGAAATACAAAACCATGGGGAAAAATGAATGCAACTGAGGACTAAAACAAACTGCGTAAGCTTTATCAAAGCGTCTGGTACACAGTGCCGGCACTTCTTAATTTGATCTGTCCAATTCATTATGACGGCCCGGAGTAATGAGACTTCTTCCGGAGAATTCTTGCCACATTTGTGACAACATAACAAAAGGACGCCAAAACGTCTGCTTAAAGTTGAAATCATTGTTGGAAACATTTAAGAAAATCTAAATATACAAGTTGGCAAAATGTGTAACACAAGTCCAGTTTTAAGGTTTTTTTTTTGTTTTTTTTTTTAAAGTGAATCAAATATTTCAATAACTAGATGTTGTGAGCATCATTAACATCTTCTGGGATCTTTTATTTAGCAAAGATTTTGATAATTTAGTGATACAAACATACACACCCCATATGGATAAAGGGAGAACTGGCATTTATTGTTTTCCTCAGCATATCTTGGTGAATACATGTCGTATTCCAAGTTTTCTTGTCTTGGCGTAACTTTAAAGCGCGATAAAAATCGGATACATTATTATTGTTATTAATATTATTATTATCACTATTATTATTATTATTATTATTATGCAGTTCAAAGAGAGTGTGATAAGAGTGCGATAATAATAATAATTTTCACGATAATTATCGATATTGACAGATCTGAAAACGTCTTATACGGTTATTATCGTCCAGTACCAAGTTAAACCGCTATACAAATATTGTCAAGCATCATCTATGAGACAGCATCACTGGACGTGGCAGGTGCACGATGACACACACACACACACACACACACACCAGTGACCAGTATTGATGTTTCACGGTGTAAAGGGTCACGCCTTCGTGCACGCGCCTGGGAGTGTGTGTATGTGTGTGTATAAAGTGAAAACGCACAGTAATAAACTGCAGAGGATGCAATTTCCTGACGTGAGCGCGTCTGAGCAACAATAAAACACGTGCAGCTGTGGCCGCGCAGGAACATCCATCAGCTTTGTTTTCCCGTATTTACACAGCAACCACTGAGGAGAATTTAAACCAAAACCCCGCACAACCCACGATGAAACAAACACGCAATATCAAGATCTTAAAAGTTTCACTCACCCAAACGCGAGATCGGGTGTGTTTGAGTCCCTCTAATGCTCCATGTTAAGGGATCGGGAGCGGGAGTGGGAGAGGGAGAGGGAGGGATGTCCCGTACGGACGCGCGGTGTCTGTCGTGGATTCCCTCTGACAGACAGGCATCCACATCCACATCCACACACACGGGCTCCTCCTCGGCTTAGATGTGTGGCAGGATCAGCTGCTGACCCGAGATGTGTCCCATCTCACACACCCTCTCTTCCGGAAAACACTACACTCCAATCCACGCTGCTGTGTGTCTCGAGCATAGTGGGAGGAGAACCCAGCGGCTGACTGAGTGTCTGTGTGTCTGTCCTGTCCACAGATGTTGTTGCAGCGCTGCAACGCTCACATACACTTACTTACACACACACACACACACACACACACACTGGGTTTTTTTGTCGCATCGTCGACCACGCACTCACCACCACTCACTCTCTCTCTCTCTCTCTCTCTCTCTCACACACACACACACACACACAACCCCAACTTTTATTATTCCACCATGGAGGAGTCTGTGGGTCCTAAAGCCCGCTGTGTATGTGTGTGCAGCTTAACCAATGTCCCGCCATCACCGAGCCGTCTATAACACGTCATTTGTGTTTGTATCATGGATTAAATGAGACCGAATATTTTAGGACAATAGTTTTGTTTTGTTTTTTATTTTTAATTCTGCTCCTCCGGTGAAGTTGAGCATGAACAGAAAGTGAATGTATGTGGAAACGTGTGGCTATAGTGCCTCTAGCGGCCATGTTCAGTATCAGAATCAGAACCTGTTTTATTTCAAACACAGTGTGTTTGTTCTGATTTGATGCTGTGCTTTTCAACAGTGATTTTTGTTGAATGTTTGACAAGGTATGTGAATGAAATACTGAGAAATACATGGACAAAGATATCTTTAGACATCTAAATAGTGTTGAGATGAAGTTATTTGGTTTTATTTTGGAGTTGAAGATTGCTTATTCAGTGCACATTTGGGCAGCTGTTCCAAATGATCAAAACCAAAATCATTAAACTGGTTTACTTGTTGAATTGAAGCTCAGTATCACCACACTTAGTGCTTCACTTTCAATACAAAAGTGCAAATGAATACTAGACTATAAGGTAAAAAAAACCTAAACTATAGTGACACGGGTTTGGTATAAATAACACAACTGTGAGCGTTTGGTTCGGATGGAGTGCAAGCTTCTGTCAGATGGAAGCCCTGCTTCATTACTTAATTTACAATTCATATGAGAGTCTCAGTAATTAGTGAAGATAAGCAGGGGGCATTTCTGACAGCGCTGGGTGACAATTTCATTCCGCACGCCCATCTTTAGTCCACTGAACTTGTTGTTGGTACTGAATTCATCAGCTGTGCTCACTGTAAATCAATTGTATCCACAGTAGCTCCATTTAACTTTGATGAGGATTCTTAGCTGAGATGTGCAACGACATCTTTGGTCAGAAACCACCTAAAGCAGACCAGTGCTGGGCCTGAAGTGGGGCTGAACCGTAAACATACTGCAGTGTGTTTTGTAACTATTTTTTTATTAGGTACATACAGTAGGGCATTGATATTCATATAATGGTGCCAAACCAAAACAAGGCTCTGCAGCAGACTAGAAATGAAAAACATTGACTTTTGTGTGTTTTATACAGTTTTTAAGGTTAAAGGTGCAGTGCATCACAGTTGTGGATTCTCCTTGTTATTCTGCCTCTGTTTGGTCTTCATGAACAGAAGGGATTCAACATTATTTGAATCCTTTATTGGAAAATTGGCTCTGTCCAGTAATATCAGACCTGACTGAGGGAATGTTGCATGTGTGCAGTACAATTCGCTCCTAAAACCTTTTGTGTGTGGTTCTTTGTGTTTTCAGTCATATACTGTACTCCGACCAGTTTGCAGCTGTCTCAGTTCACGAGCTCAGCGTTGCACAGTGACAGTGAAAACAAATCACTTCCTGTTTGCAGTGCGGGAATGTCACTGGACGACACGAGATCTAAACACCACTATACTGTGAAACCCTTCTTCCTCAGTTTCAGGGTGCATGAGGATTGACTGTCATACAACAGAACCATCATTAATGTGATTAGTAACACTTTTAGTGCTTTTCTTTCTGTCTCAGAGTCCGGTAGTAAAAAAAAATTTAACACATTATATACAGTATGTATATTACTGAAGCCTATGTAGGCTCATATTTAGGAGCAGTCCTTTTAAATTACAATATTTTACCTTCAGATTTGTTCAGATGAAGCTATTAAAACAGTGTCCTCCTGAAGAGTAAGTCAGAACATTAGCATCAACATGGTATACATACAATACATACGTGCATATAGCATCAAGGGTCGATCTGCACCTGAGGAAAAACACATTCCAATACAGCAACACAAGATAGCCATCAATCATCTGCACACAAGCTTGTTAATCATAATTAATTAGCATGTATTTTTAATATGATCAAGATCTTGCTTTGCCATGGGGAATAATCATTCTCTTTCTCAAGTGTCACACTTTAACTTTCCCCCGTTCAGCAGATGGAAAAATGTTCTAATGTCAGACTCTGTGCAGTGAAACATCTAAGTGCGGCAACAGTAACTCAGGAATATCCATCAAGATTCTGACAGCAAAGTACTTCACCCTGATGGAGATTTGCATATATTCTTTCTAGTATATTTTTGGTATTTGGAGTGAATTGAAGGCTGTGGTGAATATTGAAGGTGTGTGCGTCCACATTGAGTCGTTCTCCCCCTTCTCCTTCATAAGTAGAAGTCTAAGACCACAGTCTATGCTCAATGAGTTGTTCTGTTCATTCTCTGACAATAGCAGAACAACATAAACCTTCACTGTGTCTTCGAGCTGAGACGCTTCACTGACGTAGTGTAACTGTTCACCGAGGACAGACTTTCTATGGAAAATAAGTACGGGGATGGATTTCATGTCAGTAAAGTAACACGATGCCGACAGTTCATGCGGGCCTGTGTCAGCATGAGTCAGTCTTTCTGATTATATACAGTTAATAACGGCGCAGAAAACATTTTTCTAAATACTTTTATTGATGTATTTCCTCCACCAAGGATGTTGTGTTTTCTGTGCTATTTGTTATGCACTGTGAGTGTTTGTGTGTGTTTGTGTGTGAAACAATTTTCTTAAAAATGAGTTGGATGGTGGGGTTTGGACTAAAGCAGACTAAAGCTATTCAAAAACATTTCTCAACATTGTAAAACATGGAATATGTAGCATTAGGTCAAATATAGTGCAGATCTGTATAACAATCCAGGTTTTCTTTCCTACTAAATGTCTAGTACCATTGAAATTGTTTATTTTATCTATAAGTATGTTTATATGAATGTATAATTGCTATAAAATAATAATAAATATGTCCTTAGAATCAGCCTTTTATATGCACTTCATGCAAGTCCCTTGCTTTTCACAGGCTGCCATCTTGTCCTGCCGTTCCCTGTTGCACTTGGGGAAGGCCGGGGCAGAGGAGTCCTCCCTGTGTTGCTATGTGCAGTCTCACCATTTAATAAATAAAACAATTGAGTAAGTTGATAGTTTGTTTTGTGAAATGTCATCAAACACTGAGAAGTGTTACTTGGTTTGTGAATCTACCAGCTTGTGCGTTTTGTAAATCATCTTGCATTTCTGAAGAATGTAAACTACAAATGGTAATAGTTACTTTTAGCAAACACAGTATATTTAACTTACTATCAGCGGTCAAACTGCGGGGATGTAACTGCACAACCACTGGAACAACGTCTATGATGGTTCTCTTAGCTGCTGCAGCCTTTCAGGGTATTCTCTTCCCTGTGGCAGCTGAGGGGGAAGTTCATAGCAAGTTCATTTAGTTTCTTGGCAACAGCTTCAGCCTTGCAGCACAACACAGGCTGACACAGTGGGATAAGGGGGCAGAGTGTCCTCCCTCATAGAACAAATAACCCCCCTCATATAATATATCTTAAATCGGGCAGCAACCTGCTTGCACTGTCATAATGTCCTCAGTTAGAGCGGGCCACATCAAGAACGGTGCATGACCAGTGAATTCAGTTTAACCTTTATGTGCTTAATCTGAAATGTGTGCTTGGATTAAGCTCCTTGCTATTTCACCTGCACTGAGTCCAGGACATCTTACTCTTACCAGTGTCTATTCTAGAAAAACTCCCTCTCTCCTCCCTGACAGCCACTTGTCATGCATTCTGAAGTGGCTGTCTCTCCATGCTTGTTTTTGTTTTTGGTTTTTTTAGCAGAGCCAATTTAATCAGACACGTCTTGCACCCTATTGTTACAGACAGTGTTCGTGCTGAGCAAAGGAGAGAGGGCACAGAACTCGCTTCAATTCAAATCTAGACAAAAACTTATTCTATTTTGGCAACCTTTGCTCCCATGTATGACCTCCCTGCTGGATCATGACTGCGTCATGCTTTCCCAGCAGGCCTGAGTGGCTTCAATGGGGCAGCTCCCCTGCTGAGATTTCCTGCCCTGCATCCCTCTGAGAATCAGGGAGGAAATAGCAGCCCAATACTAATGAGATTCTCTCCTGTTCTCACTGCAGCCCCTGGGATTCCACCTTCGCTCCAGGAACTTCCCCTGGAGAGGAAGTGTCATTGCTACATGTGGGATTTGAGGGAGCGAGTGCATTGCTCACGGCATAAAAACTGGAAATAAACGGTGTATTTATGGCTGGGTTAGTCATGATGTGCACACTGTCCAAGTGTGACGGTGAAGGAAAAGAAGCTTCGGTCTCTCCGTCTTCTCTGTCCTTTCTTTGTTGACACTGAGTTACAGACTCCACATTACATCATTGTAAAGGATGATACGCATACTGGAAAGAGGGTGTATATCTCCACCTGCTGGTCAAAAAGTCTCAGTGCACAAACTGGACTGATCATTGATTTTGTGCACGTCTGACAAATGAGTGCTGCAGCTGGAGCGATGAAGTGGGCACAAATTAAAATGCCGACACTTGGGTTGACTCTTTTCAGTTTGAGCAAATGTATGCAACTTTTTAAATAATCATAGCTTCTCTTGATTTTAGTTTTTTTCTTCACATAAATGAGACTTTGTGTAATTGAATATGAAGTTTTTTATACACTGGTTTTAAGAATTCACGAGCTGTGTATGAAAACTGGTCTACGTATCATTTTGCTGATAATATAAATTACACTGTATTAATATAACCATCTGTTTTGGTCAGTTTTAAATTGATGAATGCAGTATGAGTCATGTCTTGCATTGTCCCATATCTTCATTCATTAGATTTAATACTACATACTGTACACCATTTCATTAATATTTTTTTTTTTTTTTTATTCAGCATCTATACATTTATCTTTTGGATATGGAAGCTCTGGGTTTAAAAACATTGCACATAGCAAAATATAGTAATGAAACTCTTTTAGAGATTGTGTCCCTTCTTCACAAATCATCCCCCCCGACACTGCATCAAAACTTAGTAGACAAACTTGCTTAATCCCACTCCAAGAAAACACATTCCCAATTGTTGCTAAACAGATGAATGTATATGATGTGCCCAGGTTTTTCAGTTACCTCTGTCCTCAAAGCAACAAAGAGGAAACAACATTATAAAAACAAGTTGCTGGTTACTCAGGATACAACACATTATTCCACTGTAAACTGGGATTGGGATTGAAGATGATTTCTTTTTTGCTTTGATGTCTTTTCAAATACAGCTCAGAGGAAAAAGTACATTCACAATGTTACATAAACTTACACGGCCTCTGAATAAATAACAAGATAAATAATCTTTATTTCCACATCTGTCATTTATAAAATTATGTGTCCACAATTAATATTAACAAGGCAAATACAGAGAATCATTTTAATTTCTCAGAGGTGGAACTCAGGCTCTAGAGACTGTTTACTTGTCTACACAGACAAAGACAAAAGGGGAACTACTGGTCAAATGTTACTGATATAAAGCTGATCAATCCTTCACCGTCGGTGAGGGAGGTTACCGCTTTGTAGAGTTTGTAGCCGACTGTGGTCTCCAGAGCCTGCATCCACACCAAGCCCTTCAAAGTACAGTCAGAGAACTTCATAAGCCAGGATTCATCACTGCTTATCGCTCAGTGTAAACCAGACACAGCTCAAACACAAAACCCTCGAACATCCTCACACTGAAATGATCAGCGCCCATCGACCTCAGTGATTAGCGTAAGCATGATTCTTATCTATCTTTATCATGATAACGTCATATTCTTTATCCCTACAGTAAAAGACACAAAACCCCAGTAAGTGTAAAAACCAAATGGAAACAACGAAGAAACAACCTTAGTATTCTACAAAAAAACAAAAACAAATAGAGAAAGTGCTCAAAAGAAGAAGAAGAAGAAGGGAAAAGGTTTTCGGAAGTCTGACTGTTGTTGGCAGGTTGATTTCATGGATGTAATTTATCAAAAATTAAATATTACATACTGTATAGGCTATTATTACAGTAACAGGGTTCCATGCGGTCATATTCTCCTCTTCTGTACAGAGTTGAGGATTCAGTAGTAAATACCAAGGCTATACAGACCTAGAGTGCCTGAATGTTACAGAGCCATGGAGGGGGACAGGTGGTCTGCTGGCCGGGGCAGAGGTGCCTGACTGACTGTCACGGAGGTGGAAACTAAATCTGAATATAGAACTCACTGAGAAATCACTGAGCAAGTAGGCTGTTTATGTCCATATAATTACAAGCCAGGTTCCAGGATGGAATTAAAGGAATATTCCACACTGCAGGCATTATTTTGGGGTCATTTTTTGACGTTCAAAGTCTGCCTGAATTAGACTACTGGTTTCTGGTGCTGTTATTGAATGTGGTACAGGAAATATCTGGAAATGATGTCATGCCATTTAGGTTTGGCTAGTGCTCCCCCTGATGTAAGAGGGAAACACATCGCCAAGCACCAAAGTGCAATGATGGCCCAACATTCGGTGCAGTAACAGCATATATTTATTTACCGGTGAAGGTTTGTAGAATGGATTTGTCTTCCGGTTCTACACCACGACTTATGTTGCTCTGTAGCTGTGTTGTAATAACTCATAGTTTGATTTGATTGACAGTAAATTCACAGATTTACAGGAGGCAACAGCTGCAGGAGAGCAAGGCTGCCACAAATGATCATTTTAATCCGATTCTATGATCTCACCCCATCCCTCGGATCATAAATCATTGGAAAATATTGATAAATGCCAATGGTTTTATATCTTGTAACAATGTCATTATCATTTATATCATCAAGGTTAATGTTTGAAAAATCATCCATTGTTTATTGAAATGGTTGCCTATGTTTGCATTTGTGATCAAAATAGTTGCAGACGACACAATGTCCTGATGCAGCACCTTTGTGAATTTCTTTTTTAAAACTCCTCTCCTGTATGGAGGTGACGAGAGACCAAAGCCCCCTCTGACCCAGTCCACAGAGCACCAGGGCCCAGCACAAAACCCCTAATTAAGACTTAAAGACACAATCCACACCCCTGCGGGTTCATTCAGTCAAATACATTATTATTTATTTATTACGAAACAATACCCACGTCGAGTCGCGCTGAAGCACTGAAAGAGCAGGAGGAGCTGAGGGAGCAGCGCACAACAGAAGCACAACTTTATCAAACAAGCCTTTTGGCCTCGGGCCGGACATTCGGAGACTGTGATCGCTGTCTGGGCATGTGTGCAGGAGCGAGAGTGGTGGTGGCAGTGGGTAAATAATGTCATTAAAGGCTACAGCTTAAAACACATTCATTTGGACCACACACATTAGATGTGGCGGTACAGTGGGCTGTATAAGGCATGGACGAGTGTATAAACGGTTCATGAGTAAGTGCGACTTTTTCATTCATTAATTCTACTACATCTACCATGGGATTCAGTTCTGCGTGGACGAAGCGTGCAGGTGTCAGTACTGGTGCAAGGTTCGAATGACGGGTTTGAAATTAAGGATGAGCTGTTTTTTCGTCGGCACAGAATAGAAATCAGCCTTTAATTAAACTAAAAAATGAGAGCACAGCAGATGGACATTAAAGTGAGGTTAAACAGAACTGGCTGACGACTACACTATGCTGTAATATGCTGGTTTGTTTGCAGTTTTTCTGTGTTTTTGTTTTTTGGGAAGTCTGTGCGCGGACCTCAGCTCCTCCAAAATTAAGAGCCTAAAAGAAGCGGCCAAGCAGCATAAAGCTATTCACACCTTTATGTGGGGGAGCGACATCTCCACACCCCCAAATCAAGAGGGCAGAAAAACACTACAACCTACCGGGACGGGGGGCACAGCTGCCTCCACAACAGAGAGCAAAGAAAGAGAGATGGAGAGAAAGAGCCAAAAAAAAAACCAGGAAGAGTAACGCCGCATAAAATACAATCAACAGGACTTTTTTATGTGGTGAAAGTGGCGACAAAGGAGCAGCAGTGGAAGAAAGAAAAAACGGCCAGAGGAACAACTAAGTTGTGCTGATGACGTGCCATGCTCCTGCAGAGCTGACTGGAATCCAGCAGCAGCAGAGTGTGTGTGTGAGTGTGGAAGAAGTCCGGTCAGTATACTTCGAGATAATGCTCTTGTGGACGGACACACACACACACACACACACACACACACAGGTACAGAGGCTCTCCACGCCGGTCTCGCACACATTCCCACCGCCTCGAGAGCCGCTTCTTTTCCACTTCCCACATTCTCGCTGATGCTCTTCATTTGCCAATGTGTACAACCTGTCCCCTCTCAAACCTCTCTTTCAGTCTCAGTGTGGATTTCAAACCCTCTTCCCTCCCACACAATATTATCATACCACATTGCCCTGTCCTCTGTCTCCTTTCCTCCCCACAGTCCAGTTACTGCACCACTATATTTGTACTGTACAGTCAAAAAAAAACAAGGAAAGAAAGAAAAAAAAAAAAAAAAAGCAGAAATCTTTAAAAAGCAGAGCCATATTTATCTCTTTTTTTGCACTTGTGTCTTGCTCTCTTTAAAGACATTCCTGCATTGGCCCCTTCTCAGGCACACACACACGCACACACACACACCGTGTTCATCTACTCACACACTTGTACCAAGCCATGCGCGCAGAGACACACACTCATTGTCATGCAAACCCTGCTCATTTCTAGTGGTGGTTTGTTGGACATGCAGGAGTGGGGGAATGAGGACAGGGGGAGAGAGGGAAGGCTCTTAGCTCAACAAAAAAGAAAAGGGGAGAGGGTAGATGTGTGTCTAACTGTGTGCGTGTGTAGAGCGAGAGGTCTTAGTTCTGTAGCCATCTCCTCCGATATTTGCTCTCATCATCAACTGCAGAGAAACAAAGAAGGAAACACAAACAAACAAGTTAGGGAAACTGTTTCACTTCCTTTTTGACTTAAAGCTACAACTTTCAATTGGAGAGAGGCGGCATAAAGAAGGCTGGAAGTAGAGTACCTTGTTCACAGAAGGTGAGATAGAAAAACTTAGGCTGAATTAGAAATAAAGAGAAGAAATACAGAAGAGACACGTTAGTGAAATCTGATTTTGAACCTTGACACAAACATGCATTGATTATTATTTTTTATTTTTTCATTTTTTAAAGAGGAATCACCAAGTTTAGGAATTTCCAGACTTGTAAAAGCAGGTCATTGAAATAGTGGAAAGAAGAAGGAGGCTCATCATACCTTCCAGATGATTCCTGGAGATATATTTCAGAGCCTCATCCAGGAGGATGACTGGGATGGAAATCTTCAAGACCACAATCCACTGAGACCAGTGCAGAGGGGTCACCTGGAAAATCAGCTGATGGACAGAGCAGAAGGAATTAGAGGGTGGACACAGCATTGGCATCAGTAGGTGAGATTATATATCAGTTATTCCATTATAATCTGTTGGGATACTGTACATTAAGTGATCTGAGAGAGAATGAGCTTTCAGCACCATCTTTGCTCTTTCTGTCCAATCACAGAGCAGGTCATCGAAAAAAAAGCAGGCGCTCTTATTGGTTGTTTCACTACATGTACTCTGTATGTAGGTCATTTGGGGGACAGACCACAACTCCAACATCAGCATCAACTGCCAACAACATGCAAAACAACCTAAAAAAAAAGATCTGTGGGATATTATCATGTGTGTCCGTCTGTGCTTATTTGGAGGGAGGAGGCTCCATGTGTACGCAAAGAAAGAAAAATGTACCGACAAAGACAGAAGAATAATTGTTCATTATTTTTACACTTTAGAAACATCACCACCGACACGGCAAAACTTCAAGTATTACACAAATGCTTTTTTCACGTTTGCCAAAATGAGGCCCTCTGACTGAGGCAGGGTCCTTGTCACCCACCCAAACATCCGTCTCAGTACTCACCGGCAGAGGCTCAACATAGAGGATTAAGAAGTGGAGGGAGAGGGAGAGGATGATGGCTCCCAGCAGCCAGATATTGACCCAGGGAGGCATCCTGAGCAGGGACTGGTTCTCCGACAAACTGTTGAAGAGAAGATTTTATCCATCAATCAACAAATAACATGTTGGCAATTTGTCTGAGTTATATTATAGTCATGTTACAAAAATCAGACAAAAACATTCTGGCCCTTCTTAGTTTTGAACAACATGTACTTTTATTAGTTATTTCACTTCATTTCAACCTTCCCTTTTCAGATACTTTCCTAAGTGAGACATATATGGAGCAACTGACTGACTTGCTCCATGATTGATGCTGGCAAAAACACCAGGGACACTTTTCCCTTTATACCACTGTTCCTTCTAGTTTCTGTCTCCTTACAAAAAAAAGAAAAAAAGCATTATTCCATTTGTTCAGATGTGCGGCTAAGCCACATTCACTAAATGCAGGATATTAAAAGTGTGGCCGTTATTAAAAAAAAAACAGCAGTGAACTGAACTGATGCGATTTTATTTTGGCCTGGAAATATCGCTGCTCTCCGTCTGTCGGACAAAAATGTTTTTTAATAAATATCTGACGGCAGTGACATTTAAATCATGTTCACCTCAGCGTCAGAACATGAGATGACTGACCTGTTGAGCGCATTGAACATCTCAATAGTGACCAGCACGGACAGAGCCATGGTTGTGGGATAGCGGGATTCAAACACCTCACAGTCCAGGTCTTTGAACAGGGGATTGTCCTCAGTACACTGCATGAAATGACTCTGTAGAGAGAGGGAGAGGGGGAGAGGGGGAGACAGGAAGAGTTAGTGGGAGTGTGTGTGTACTTGTGCTTTTATATGTGTCACCAGGACCTTGGTGACCTGGTTTGATGTAGCTCAGATTTGTTGGGGAACAGTTGTTGCAACCTTGGCCTCCTTCCTACCCTGAGTGCAATCAAACCACATGAGTTGTTGCTTCCTTGTCTATTTCTGTGCACTGATGGACTCACGACCCATCACAACAGCAGAGAATGTAAAAAAAAAAGACAAGGGGGGGTGGTGCGTATCGACGTAAGCCCTATCCTCTGAGGACAGAGAAAAAACAACAACTTACCAGCTGATAGAAAGACACTTGTGGGCCTTCCTCGTCAAACAGGTACCACCATGTGGCAGCACTTACTGTTCCAAGACCCACATATCCTGCAAGAGAAACAAGTGACACACCAATCAGTTTTAAGGTTGATGTATAAATATAGACACATGCCAATATACATGTACATGATGGAGTGAACAGGTTGTCGCATGAGCAAAGCAACTAAACTAAGAACCGTTAAAGGTCTAATATGCCACTGCAAGCACAAACTTGACAGCAAATGAAAAGCAGAAACCAGCATATACACGCGTTAAGTTACTTATGAGTCCAGGAGAAGAAGGAAGCGTGAGGAAGCTGAAGGTGTCTTACGAGGATCATTTTGTGAGTCACCTTCAGGACAACAGTTCTGAGCTACTTTATCTTACTGCCTGTGGCTTGTTTCTACCTGCGTTTACTGAGAATGAATCATGACATGCACATTGTGTCCTGTTCATTCTGAAGTGTTCATGTGGTCGTCTCGCCCCATTTGATTGCAGTATATTTATGTACTAGTCCCTAAATGTTTGACTTCTCTCTCTGCTCAAGAGTCCAGGACTCAGGGCAGAATGTTGCATATTGGACCAGTTCTGGGCACAACTGGTAACTTACAGACTATTCTGCATGGATGAATGGATTAAGGATACAAGGACACAAAGGTCTGTGTCTTTTGCAGGAATAAATCCAATAAAATGTAAGAAACTGAGAAAGTATACAGAAATGATCTGAAACAATTACAGTATATTACTGACTGAAAAAAAAAATAGAATCTTTGATGATACTCTCAGTCATAACATAGAAACAGATAGTTGGTTGTAATATTACGGGATGATTGTTATGTATACATGCCATTTCATCATCACATATTATGCCACTTAACATCACACAATTTCTTTGCTTGCTACACAACAGTTGTTAGAAAAGTGATGTGTGCAGTAAAAGTTTTCAGATGCCTCTAAAAATTTATTTGTGGCTGATGTTTTTTTTTTTGAATATTGACAAAGCCTATGAAAAGTATATAAACTGCACAGCAATGAATTTTCAGCCAACTCACAAGTTTACACTGTTAAACAGGAGTTAAGCAACAGACAAGCTTTCATGTCCCTTGTTGTTTCTGGGTGTGTTATTGTTTGGTGACTGTCAAAGGTAGCAGTTGTTGTAGCTTGTGCCATAATAACATAACACATGCATGAAAACACAATAAAAACAGGGCTAATGCTATTTTCTGCAGTGTTTTGGATACGGTGTGACGTGATTCCCTTATGCCGTAAATCAAGTGGTCTTTTTTTTCTGTGAATACTGTAGAGGCAAACACAATAATGTTGTGAAAGCAAGACTTATAGGTGACCGATATGAATGCACACGCTGTTGTTTCTCTGTTGCCATTACATCGTGCACTTGATTTTAAAATAAAAAAAAGTTTAGGCCAAAAATATAAGTTGCTGATTTCGTTTCTAAGATCTGATTTTTTCTATTTTTTACCTCCAATAGCCACATATCTGAAGAAGAGCCAGCCAGAGATGAGAGGCTCCTTTGGGTTGCGGGGAGGTTTGTCCATGATGTCCAGGTCTGGGGGGTTAAATCCCAGGGCAGTAGCAGGCAGACCATCAGTCACCAGGTTAACCCATAGCAGCTGCACTGGAATCAAAGCCTCAGGCAGACCAAGTATGGCTGTAAGGAAGATGCTGAAGACAGACAAGAGATGAGACACGCTAACGTCAGTGGAGGAGGTCAGACTGAGGTGAAGAAAGTCTGTGTGTTTCTCTGTTCCTCACCAGACGACTTCCCCCACGTTAGAGGAGATGAGGTATCGGATGAACTGCTTCATGTTGTTGTAGATGGCTCTGCCCTCCTCCACTGCGGCCACGATGGTGGAGAAGTTATCATCAGACAGAACCATCTCAGAGGCCGACTTGGCTACAGCAGTCCCGGAGCCCATAGCAATACCAATCTCTGCTTTCTTCAGGGCTGGAGCATCATTTACACCGTCTCCTGTCTGAGACAAGAAGAGACACTCCCATCAGAAAACCTGTGACACAACACACTTCTGCTTGAAAACACAAAATGCACGCTCCAACTGGTTTGTACACTTGGGCTGCTGTAGAAAGGCCCTCACCTAAAGTACATATAGAAGATTTAGTACAAAATAGTTTTATTTTATAGCAATTATGCACTAAACAAACAAAAATAATGCTACACACTGGACCTTTAAGCAGAGAACATTTTGGTGTTAAAGTGGCCATAAATCATGTTGTGAGGTTATTAATGTGACAGAAAAAAAAAAAGTTAAACTGTTTATCTTCTTGCTTTATGTGAGACTTCATCACTTCTCAAATACTTGGCCCAAATGTAATTTTATTATTCTTTAAGAAGTGATAAGTCTAACAAACTGCAAAACTGCCATCGCATTATGCACAACTGTCTCACATCCAGACAGGATTAGGCTAAAGCTGAGAGACATATCGATCTGTTGTACCAGGGCCTAAAGTAGCTTTATAGTGTTGAATGTCTGTGTGTGACGGGGGAACGGTGAGAACGGTTGTCGCCCTCCTTCCCATCTTCACCCTTTTTCTGAGATGTGTGTCAGAGAGGAAGCGGCAGAGTGGGCTGGAGATGACAGCTTCAGATAGCAGAGTTTGACAGAGAGAGCTGCGTCACGCGGACCTGAGACATGTCACCTCACTGGCCTCTTCTCGTGCATCCTATTCACACAACACTACACCGCTGGGGGAAGGTGGAATATACATGTCATGACATAGAAAGTGCACATACGAGTTGAAGCGGGTGCATCACATCGCTCTTCTCACCATCGCAGTAATCTCGTCGAATGACTGCAGGTACCCGACGATCTTAGACTTGTGAGCCGGCTCGACGCGGGCAAAGCAGCGGGCCCGCTTGACGGCGTCCCTCTGCTCGTCCGCCGGGAGGTCGTCAAACTCGCGGCCCGTGTAGGCCTTTCCCGTCACCTCCTCCTCCTCTCCGAAGATACCGATTCGCCTGCAGATGGCCACGGCTGTGCCCTTGTTGTCTCCTGTGATCATGATCACGCGAATACCTGCCTCGTTGCACAGTTTGATGGAGCCGATCACCTCCTTCCTGGGTGGGTCGAGCATTCCCACGCAGCCGACGAAGGTGAGGCCCAACTGAGTGAAGAAAAAAGAAAGATTGAGGGAGCGTTAGGTGTTTCAGGTGTAAAACAGAGATCCAGTGATCCACTTTTCTCAGTTTGGATCCAATTGAGATACCTGGACAATGATATCTGCTGATACCAGAAATCTTTTTCATGAATTTAATTGTTGTTTTTATTGCTGGGATTATGTGTAAGATTGAGTTATTGTCAAATGAAACTTATTTCCTGATTGTTCGTTAACACATCAAACAAGAAGGTGCCACAGTACTCTACCTCATATTCCATAAACTTGCTGGAATTCTCCAAATCCATGTCGGCCTTGCGTGGCGGTGTGTCATGAGTCGCCAGAGCCAGGCAGCGCAGAGTGTCTCTGCCCGTTCCCCATTCCCTGATCTTTGACAACAGCTGCTCACGCAGGGCTGTAGTAAGCGCCACCTTTCCATTTCCCACCCGCAGGTACATACACCTCTCGATGACACTCTCTGGAGCTCCCTGATAGTAGCCGACACAGGAGGGAAATCAGTGATTTATAAAGACAGACTTGTGATGAAAGTGATGGAAAAGGTTGTGTTAGTTTTGGTGATGTGAGCATTATTCATTCATGCCTTGATGAACATCTTGCTCTGGGAGCCCGGCTTGACTGGCGTGCAGTAGACGGACATTGACTTGCGGTCTCGAGAAAACTCCAGCGTGAACTCCTTCTTCATCAATTGTCTGATCACCTGATGGATAAGAGCAGGGGAGGAGGAGGAGGAGGAGGAGGAGAGAGAAGAAGGAGGTGGTTAGAAATGGGTCAATAGTTTGAGTTCAGTGAGTGTTCGTGGGTAGTTGTCAGGACGGCAGCTGGTGGGAGACGAAGAGGTTTGGCTGAGCTAGTGACAGCATGACATTTAAACCAAGCACTTAACCACCTTGTGTGGATGTCTGCCTGCTGCCAGAGTTCTGTCCACAACAGCAGCCACTAAAGCTTTGTATTTTTGATAAGCTTATGGAATGTCACAATATTTACTTCAAACCACGGTTTGGTTTGGTTTTGTTGCCAAGACCTTGTATTCATGATAGGAGAGCTGCATCACTATGTTAAGTCTTCTCCAGCACATGCCAAAGAGTCTCAATGGGATGAAGGTCTGGACTCTATAAAGGCCAATCCATGAGTGAAAATGATGACTCATGCTCCCTGAACCACTCTTTCACATTTGCCTGATGAATCCTGGATTGGAAAATCTTGGTCTTATAACATAGGATATAAATAGAATGGATGTCATCATGCTGATGTGCAATGAGCGATGTGACTTAATGGCAACTACAGCTTGTTTAAAAATCTCTGATAGCACAAACGACTTTAAATATCCTTTTGATTTGGACCTCCTGACACAGGCAAACCTCCTCCTTGTTGGCAGAAGTCTGCATGCAGAGGATGCTGAGGGTCTCCCAGGATGACCTCAGCCTTCTGAGTGGCTCTCAGTTGGAAAATATGGCCAAAGTCAATCAAGGCAGTGCCAACAATGTTCCTACAAAGCTTAATATGTCCGGGTTTGCACTTAGTTCACAAAACCTTTTAAAAAAGGTTAAATCCCCTCAGCTTCCTCATAAAGATCAGCCCCAGGTTGACCTTTTTGTCCACATTGTAACACTGATGGTTGTGGACACAGCAGGTGGATTCCTCTAAAATCAATAAGCATCTTGTGATGAGTTTCCTCATTTTGGAATATACCAGAAAAACCTTTTGAAGTGACCTGAAGTGAACTGAAGAAACCCCAGATTCATAAACAACAGCAAGACGCTGATGACAAAGTCAAATCCTAACAGGTTTATTATAATGTGACATAACTCAGGATAAAATCAACCATATACCCTCCACTTTGCCTTATTTACATTAGGTGTCAAGTCTTGTTCTACCAGCAGGTGGCCCTCCGGTACTGAGTCTTCATGCTGATCCCAGTGCACATAAAAGGTTGAAAGGTTATCACTGATAATACTCCGCTCCATCAGACAGCTGTCGAGTGCACAGACGCGGCCAGGGGGAATGGAAACATCACGATCACAAAGATCTGTGTGAGGAAAAAGTCGTCCCCCTCTATGATAGAAGGAAGGCAGTACATGTCGTGCCATGCTGAGAAATGACTCTTCCCACTGACGATGGCGACACACTCTAGTGCGACGGCTCTTCTGGTTTGGTGTTTTACGTGCGTGCTCCTGATTTCATCGTATGCTGTGTCTATAATGACATTATAGCTTATTCCATTTTCTTCCTACTTTCCCTGCTTATTAAACGAGACATGCAAAATTGCTACACCTCCCAATGTTCTTTATAGAGCTCCATCATTTCTCTATTAGGTATAAAGAGGCTCAGCAATGGAACATCAGAGGGGGTTTGTTTGCTTTTTACAGACTTGTTCCTCTTCTTTTTTGTATCATGTATAAATGTGTGTAATATTCAACATGGTTACAAACTCCACATCCTCATCCTGCTATACGTCTCCTTTTTGATTTGTGTCACCTCTCTTTTGAAAGACAATATTGCTGCTTCTCTGTCTGTTTTTTTGAGTCATTGCACTTTTGTGTTTGCTAATATTTGATATTGAGGAGCTTTTTCTGAATCTCTCCTGCACAACATCTGTGTTGTTTTTTTGTTTTTTTCTGTTGTTTTGCTGCTTTTGTGTAAATCAACCTAAACCACAGATAAGATATCTGGAATGTTGCACAGGGCATGTTGAGAAGTTTGCATTACAGCCAGAAAATGTTCTTGAGACACAGCCAGTTTCATTTCATCCGATGAGCTTTGTGACCAACAATAATAGTCAAAACCCAAAGTTGACGACTGCACTGAAACACCAGCATCGGCACACCGGTGATCTCACTGGTGGCCTTGTCATCACTTTCCACAAGAACCCGATGTCTTTTTAAAAAAGGGGAGGTGAGCTTGATGTTTATTATGAGAAGAATCAATTCAAAGTCAAACTCAAACACAACAGGCAGGCGCACTGTGTTTGCCGTGACATTTAAAACATTCTTATATCTGACATTTTAAACCAAACAGTTGCAGGTTCACGCCCGCACAGCAAACACATGCGACGATCAACAAACTCAACACCCTGAAACCTGACAAGTCAACTCACCGTAACGCAAATATCATCTTGTGCAAATATGTATAAGAGGGGGCTCTATGTTGGTGATTATGCTGCACAGTGTGCAGTGAACACTGCGATATAATGAGGGGAGTAAAGGAAGCGTCATATTGTGGAACACACACAGGAACAGCGTGTCAGTTCAGCCAGAGAACTCAGGATTTGAATGTTTATTTGCATCCGTATACAAATGGTTTAGCTTTGGCGTCAAGGCTTTGACTTAATCGACCCCCCGCAGATATGTTTACATAGACATATTGGGGAGTGAACAGCAAACACATTAAACGCCCCGCAGGTGGATGCTGGGGTGAAGGTGGGGCTTAAAGCACAAGCATTAACACCAGCACTGACAGGCAGAGGGAGAGATGGGAACATCATGCAGCTCAAATATCCCACCACGCTGAGAGGGAGCGAGGCGTGTCTCCTGATATAAAAGTGCCGCTCGGGTTAACTGTCTGAACTTGCTCGCACACTTGCATCATTTGTGGCAACAAACAATGTGCCAACAGTCGCTGAATTGTTTAATGCAGTTAGAAAAACACTTCAAAGTGATTCTGTGCAATAAATGCACATGCACCCATCACCAATTGTCCTTTGAGGGTCATGGGGGGAGCTGCCACTGACCATTTTGAAAGGTCACTAGCCTCTAACTAGTGGAACATACGTACAGGCTACATCCATACTAGTATTTTTTAATTAGGGATATCCCGATCCGACATTGATACGGGATAAAAATGAGTATCGGATACAAGCAGTCCATTCCGCTCTAGCACTTCTATCCAGCAGCGAATAATGAAATGAATGTGACAAAAAGTCCAATATTCTTATGTTAAAGGTTAAAGTTGTAACCATTGGTTAATAATAAATGGGTCAGTTTTTCTCATACCTATGGTTGCTGACCATTGTTCTCTGTTTAAGTAATATCACTTGATCAAGCCTATGCTAACATTCCACACTACATAATAAGAAACTAAAGTATGTATGATTCGTGCTGATATCATATCGGATCGATATCGGCCAATACTCAAGGCTGCAATACTGGTATCGTATCGGAAGTGAAAAGGTTGCATTGGGGCATCCCAGTTTTAATTTAAAAAAACAAAACAACAAGCATTTTCATGTGATACGGAGTGCTTCTACTCTGTATTAGAAGTAATCTGCATTCATGCGTATAAACCTATAAACAGATTCTCTCCCCTTTAGATGTTTACTTAGTTTTCATTCAAGTACTTTGAACGAGAAAGGATTTCTTTTGAGACCGATGTGAGATGAATGTGAAACAGCTGATTGACAAGTTGTGGTTGTCAAGTTTTTGAGACGCCAAAACAACAAAGGACTATCTGCATCACAATATATGCGCTTTTTAACGTTTAATGTAGTAATGTGGACAGAGCCACAAACCATTCACATTAATCACGGACATCTTATCTAGTCCACACATTAAAATCTAGTGAATACATTACCCACAATGCAACATGAATTTCATGTGAGCTGTGGTAGTAACGTGCTTATTTAAGCACATGTGCATAGAGAAATCGACCTCTTTTGAACTCCACACACGAGAAGCTTACCGAGTTGCAGGCCCCGGCGCGCTCCACTTTGCTGAGACCGGACAGGTCACTCTTGAAGACGTTCATCTTCTCCACCAAGGTGGTGAGAGCGGTCTCTGTGGCCTCGCCCACCTTCTCGTAAACACCTTTGGCCTAGGAAGAAATACAGCAACAGTGGAGAGGATTTTACAGAAGGCAATTAGGATGTTAAAATTCAGATGCATTTACTGCACGGTGTCGTATTCTAGCTCAAATCTACGGAGAGTCAACTCGTTCACAAACTTCTCCATCAAGCACGAACAATTATTTTCAAAAATGACACAAAAACAACTTGAGAGCAAACGCGCCGCGAGCAAAATGTGTCAGTCGTTCACCTCTGCCTCCACAAACTTTGAGTCACACAGGCAAAGTGGTTTGAAACGTGTGCCCGTGCAGGAGGAGATGAGAAGTGCGGCAGAAGAGATGAGGTAGTAATGGCATACCACACATTATTTGTTTGTGTGAGCACGGAAAGCAATAAAAGACATCTTCCACATCTCCCACCTCTCCAGCACTCATATGCTCCACCAACCCACCAGCCCCTCACTCTGCTTTAGCACACTTTAATTTCACGCTCAGGTTCTTGATTTAAAAAAAAAAGAAAAAGAAAAAGAAAGAAAAGAACTGGGAACAAAAAATGACTACTCACAGAAACCATTAGTCTAAGGAGGACATATGCAAACTGGAGCAGAGCTGTATCCACGGCCTCTCCTCTCAGCAAGGTTACCATGATAACTTCGCGATAACAGAGAAGTGAGAAAGCAATCTTAACCAGAATAGGACTGAGTAAAATTAGCTCTGCTGAGGAGAAGAAGGCTCTCGTCTAACATGTCGAAGTGTGTGATTCACAAACCACAGAGAGCGAAGACATTTTGGGAAAATGAGCTATTCATGAATTAAGACATTTAGTTAGTCTAATAATGGTTAAGGTTGAGGTAAGGGGCCAGGGCAGTGTGGGCTGTGACAGGACTCTGTGAAATTAGATTAAATTTAAATAAATGGATATGTTATTCATTTTCAATCAGGAATTAAGTTTAAAATTGCAGTAAAATACACAAGATAGATTTGAACAAATACGTGATAAATAAGGCATTTATATTCTTTCAGCTATTACATGGAGCCCAGCTGTAATAATGTGCTGTGTTGTGAAACGTGTGCACGGGTTTTAAGAAATAAAGTGAAGTGCACTGATTATTAATCTGATTTTTTTGTACCTCCCCTGTTCACATGATATATGGGAATGATTGGTTCTTGTCTTCGTGATTTAAGGTTTGGTTGGGCTTCAGAGAATGTTTCGGATTTCAAAGTAGACCACGGCACACTTAGGTTTGGGAACAGGCAGGACTAGGGTATGCATTCTGTCCTTGTTCTGTCCTCATTAAGACAGCTGTACAAAAATGTGTGTGTGTGTGTGTTAATGACCTCATTGTAGTCCAATGAGGAGTCATTGCACATGGAGCACACAGTGGCCAACTCCAAAAGACCGTCATAGTCTCCACATTGGACGGGCCTGTCTCCTTTCAGGCTAGAAGAAAAACAGACGCACACACACACACACACACACACATACAAACATCAGTCACAATACACAGGGGGAAAACGCTTCACAGTTCACTACAACTCAGACACAGTATCCTCATCAATATTTATGAGCAGGCTAGACATACAGTTGTTTAGCTTTCCGTAGTTAACTAGCAGCACAGTGGTCGTAGAGTAGTAAACAGTGTATTTGTGTGTGTGTGTGTGTGTGTGTGTGTGTGTGTCTTTCGGACGAGCAGTGCTGATTGCATGACAACCATGGATCCCTTCCCAGTAGAGACTGCAACGGTTGCTATCGAAGCTCCCACACAATAACCCACACTCTGCTGTTATGAAATCGACAGGTTCATGCAGAGTCAGAATGCTGCACTCGACAAACAGCGAAATAAACAACATGCATACACAGCGAGCTGGAGAAGTCCTTCTCCTACATAACGACTCGCACCTACCTATATTCCCCCACACATGCATATTTGCAGAGATAAAAAAGAAAAAGATCCCTCCGACACGGCAAGTTTAAATCCATTTGTTCTGCCCTAACTCAATCTTGAACAATTGCAAAAACAACAGAGCACGTTGAATTCAACGGAAATACAGCAGAGGCAAGGAACTCCTTATCTTGGTTAGCAACAAGGTGATAGGATTTATTTTGAGCTGCAGTTTCTCGATGGACTTTTCAGTTAATTCAGCAAAAAGGGAAATTTCAGTAAAATTACGCCTGGCAATAATGCTAATACGAAAAAAATGCAGTTTTAATGAACTTGGTAAAGTGTAAGTAAAGTGAAGGTCTAAAAAAAAAAAAAAAGACTCCCATATTTGTGATTTGAGTTGTAATAAGATGTCTGAGAAACTGAGTGTAAATTCTCTCATGCTGCTTTGGGTCCCATAAAAATAATGATTTTTTTTCTTTCCTCATTTCATTTTCAAAAGTTTCTCCCCATTTCGAAGGGAAATCTTGGTAAGTGATGTAACATCTTGGCAGACGAAACCACATCACAGCTTGTTATATCTCGTATTTCAAGATAAAAGCTCAGAGGGACTTTGATTTCACTGTGAAACACACGGGGTAAAAGGTTTGCAGAGAGACACACACACACACAGCTTTTTCATTTAATAAGGCAATAAAGGTGAACACATGTTCCTGGATAAAAAAGGAACACGGTTTTTATTTTTCTAAACAGTCATACTTACATTTGTCCCTCGGGGGCATACGTTGATCCAGTTATGGAGAACTCGTGAAGTGTGCAGTTTGAATCTTGGACCTTGTCTATGACGAACATCTGGAGAGGAGAGAAGGCAAACAAACACAGAGTTAGTCATTCAGAAGTGTGGCTGCTCAACAGCAAGCATGGGTCAACGTCTTTAGATCTGTAAAAAGTCCCTCTCTGAATACTGTGGACAAACGTGACAGTAATGATGGGTTTCATTCATAATAAACTGACAGCGTGTTATGATCCTTAATCTCCTCACAGGTGTCATAATGAGCGGTCGTGGTGCTGTTGGCACATATTAAACAGTTGATTTATGGCCACTTCACCACCAAAACATACTTCAAACAAAACAATGAAAGCTGCGTTAGTGTGAGTGAAAGCAAAGAGGCAGGATACCGCGAACAAGGGCCAATTACTCATGCCTCACTCCTTGACCTGCTGCGGATACATTAAACATTCTATGTCATTATGAAAATCAAATAACAGCTGTGGACAGGAAGTACTTTGTAGACTGGAAAAATGGTCTCCGGAGACGATGGAGCTCAAATGACGACGGAGGAAAACCTGGAGGAGAGCAGACACCTCGCTGACAAGCAGGTACTGTACTGCAGCAGTCACTGTGCTGCCTCCTCTTCCCCACATGTTTCCAAACACATATGCAACACGTGAGCTTCAATCATCGCTCGTCTCGACACATTGCAAGAGCTCCATCGGTCACACGCACACTACTCTGCACGCTCCAGTCAGCTGCGGAAAAACAAAACGCAAGGCGGAGAAAGCAGGAGTCCCAGAGCTGTCCAAAGATTTGCTCGGTTGGCAAATCTGCCTGAAATTCCCATGCGATTTATGACGTGCTAGAGGAGGGAAAGGAGTGGAGCCTGTGGCTGGTGCATTATACGATTGAGACACTCAAACACCTTTTTAAATATAGAAATTCAAAACAGACCAACAGACCGCCCTTGATCTCCGTTCCCTTTTCAATATTCACTTTATAAAATAACTTGACCTTTAGGTTGAGAAAACACACACATCCACAGAGAGGAAAGCAACCCTCTAACCTTGACTTGAGAGTCCATTAAGTCCAGCTGATTAAAGAATTAATGAAGCAGCTATTCCGTTAAACTTGGTTTCCTCCTCCATTCGTCTGTCAGTAAATGTCTGTGTGTGTGTGTGAATGACTGAACAGCGGCCATTAATTTAAAAAGAAACACAAAATCAATGGGAGGCTTGAGATGTGTGGCAGCTGTGCTCCCTGTAGCATACAAGCCTTTAAATGTACGCTTAAGCGTCTTAGTTGAGTGAGTGTTTCTCAACAACTCGGCTGCGGCTGTGTCGTACTACATTTACTCTCCTGCTTTGGTGTTTGACTTTGGACGAGATGAAACACATAATAATAATAATAATAATAATAATAATAAATCAAACTCACGTCATGTTGTGACATTAGAGATTTTGGTGAGAACATGCAACTTTTAACATTTGTGTACGCGCCAAAAAATGTGTGTTTAAAACTGAGCCAGACAGGTCAGCAGCCTCTCACATAGTCAGCAACATACAGAGTGTCAAATGAATCCAACCCTAATCTAACAGAAAGTCTTCACCGATGGTCAAACGGGGACTCTTGCTGTGCGGCAAACTCTGTAGCTCAGTGATGACTGTCACATGCCAGCTGCCATTAAAAAAAAAACACTACCAACAAACTCAAAATAGCCTCAGTATCAGCGTTATTGTTTTATTGCAACCTTTAAATAATAATAAATATGTCTTATCTAACGCTAGTTGCCGTGCCACTACTAAACAGTGGTGTCAACAAGTCCAGCAGAGCTAATTATGAATATCATAAAACTGACAGTCATATCACACTGTTCATAAACAAACAGTATATATAAAAGGAAGGAGTGTCCAGGTACTGGAGAGCAGAAGTACATGATGGTCAAGTCAATTTGCATGGAAGTCGTTTTCCAAAATCAAATGAATATTATGTAACACACTATATAAGATATAGCAAAAACAACATAACATCACTGTTTATTTCTGACAGCAGAGGGCATTCAAAGTGGATCTAAGGTCAAGCTGTGCGTACAGCACCCTCGACTGAGCCTCTGGATAATTACTTAAGGCTGATGTGCTTCTAGGCTGCTTCTATGGTCCTCACAGTCAGATTAACCTCTTGCTAACATAAAAAAGAAATAATATTAAGTTTCATATCAATAGAATATGTATGTCCCTTTAAGGATCTGTAAATAGCCTCAGCCTTCTGCTCAATTTTTGCTTTCACAAAGGTCTCTGTTCTAAAATCTAGTGAGCGATGACTACTGAGAGACGAAGCACACGAAGCAGAGCTTGAGGAATAAAATCAGGTTGTTTTCTCATCCCTGGTCAGTTTTCCCACACGATCAGATATGCTGTGGTCTCCAAGGAAACAAGGCACAAGTGTGATCCATGTGACTCAGTGGTGCTGGCACAAGTTATATTCCTCTACTCCCTTCCTCTGAGCTGATGTGGGGATGAGTGGTTTCAATGGGAGTGTGTGTGTGTGTGTGTGTGTGTGTGTGTGTGTGTGTGTGTGTGTGTGTGTGTGTGTGTGTGTGTGCGTGCGTGCATGCGTGTGTGTGTGTGTAAAAAGGAAAAAGAAAGTCAGGATTCAGGAGGGAATCCCTGGAAATCCTGTGCATATGGGGATACCCCGAGGAAAAGCATGGGGTCCTATCAGGGCCACAGACTGCAGAGCAGTCCAAGAATAAGCACAGATGGATAAGCCTGGGCAAACATTCATGTGTACATTACAACATGACGCACAAAAGCCATAAAGAAGGCATTGCACAAGCGTACAAGACACACCAGTTTAACAACCAGGAAAGTGACTATCTCCAGGAAACACCATGCTGAAAAAAACAGCGAGGAGGAAGTGGGATTTTTTTTTCTTTTTTTGTGACTGAGAACATGACAATGTGTGCCCTCTTATCTCACACCAGACAGCTGAGTGCAGCGAGCTGGGGAGTTGCAGAGGGTCAATATTGACCAACGTCAAACTGCCTCCCTCACTCTGTCGCTGTCTGGGAGGTGTGCGGTGTGCGAGAGGGAACTCCCTGCTGCTACGCATTCATCACACAGATGCTCCACATCATCTCTGAGAGGAGAGGGAGGGGCCTTTCTATGACGAGGGCATTAGGATTCTGCAGCACGGGCTTCATTAAAAACCACATTTCAAAAACAGAGGATCAGAGGGACTTGCACTGTTTTTGTCGAGGTATTTTTTATTTCCTGGTTCTCCTCATCAGAGTTAATCAAGTCTGAGTGCAAAAGACTGATGATTCACACTCGTCACTCATTGTTATTGTCATCATTACTGGCGAGTGTGCATGGTGGCTAAGACTGGTTTATTGTTGAGGAGAGAGAGAACTTCAATCAGTTTCGAGGCCTAAAAACAAGTACCTTGGGGAATTATCATCTATCACCTTTTCTAAATGTGTTATTTTCAACTACAGCTGATTGCTGTGCTTCTCAGGTTTTCCTTTCACGTCCTATAAAAACACCTACAGTGGACTTGAAAATGAGGCTGAATGATAAGTGCACTCTCGCACTGTTAGATCAATCGCTTATGATTTGAATAACTATCAGCTGTCCAGATTCCAATTGATTGTATCAAATCAAATTCAGTAATTAGACATGGTATCTCAATGTGATGGTATCAATTCCAACACTGTATTATTTCTTAGCCTTATTTTGGTCCAGCCTTTATTTCATTTTATTTTCTGAAAACCCCAAAACCCCAAATATTCTATTGTACATGTCCCATTTTACTTAGATGAATGTCAGACTGACTGACAGACATGCAATGTGTGTCCATTTTGAAAATTCTACCTGTGGCTTATTGTCTCAAGGAATATACAGTATCATTTCATTTTGGTTCAAGGAGGAAAATAAAATTGCAATTATCAATACTATCAAATTTAATCTGCAATCATGATGCAAGCGAACTGTGACAAAAGCACATCGCGTCCCATCCCTACTGTCTAGTATCTTTGAGATCAAAAGCTGATTTTGAGACTTGAACTGCAAGATGAGAAGTGGTTATTGAGATTGTGTGTGTGTAGGGACGGCCTGATACCAAATATGAAACCCTGAGTATCTACAGATACTGATAACCCCTCTGATATTGTCATTTTACATCTTTGTGCTGATGCATTTAGCATTAAGCCATAATGAACTATTTCAAAACCATAACTAAATCTAAGTAACAAATATTCTGCTCGCATAAAGACGAGCTCACAACATGACTCTGTTTAAAAAGCTGTTTCCACTGCGTTTGTTTTTTTGGATTATATCAGATTTTGCGTTTTTCCCTTTTCCTACGTTTTAATTCAGTGATTCTGACTCGTATCGGACCAACACAGATATAGAGTAGCATCTTATTAGCTCATCCCAAGTGTGTGTGTGTGTGTGTGTGTGTGTGTGTGTGCGCGGTTAGGGCCCCTAACAGGAGCCAAGACAAACAGAGGCACTGGCATTTACCCTGTGCTTGAAGCAAAGACTGCTCGAGAGCCACACACACATACAGACACAAAGGAAAAGGGTGAGGCTGCTTCGTGCAACAGAGCATTCATGAATACCTGTGGATAACAGCTCTCTGCGCTTAAGGTCTAATACAAACATTAGGTATAGTGAACCACCCTCGAGTACAGTTCAGGACACAGATCCCTGTGTGGTGTTTATTTAGGCAGTGTGACATTTACGAAACCTTTGCCAAGTGTGTGTGTGTGTGTGTGTGTGTGTGTGTGTGTGTGTGTGTGTGTGAGGCTGTGTACTGTAGAGCTGTAGGTGCTGCGGGGTCATGCCAGGCTGTACTACTCCACCAGCAGCAGCAGCAGCAGCTATCTCACGCCTTTTAAAAAGTAGGTAAACAGAAGGGAGGCCAACGAGGATTTTCCATCCTTTCTTTAAGCTCCACTTGCGTAAAAAGAATAAAAAAATAAATAAAAAAACACACACCAAGGGGAAAATCTGAAAAGAGGGATGGACTGGGAATAATGAAAAGCAAATTCTTTGTAGAAATCACCTCCGCAGCCCTTTTTTCAGAAGGGAGTTCCTGCACGATTTCTCAGAAGTGTCAATCAAATGAGGAAATTAAACTATTACTTCCTGCTTTGGAGGAAATCCAGTCGAGCTTTCATTAAATAATATTCGTTTTCATTTCCTGGTTGCTACTTACTCTGCACACAGACATCTGGTTGGTGGTGAGAGTGCCCGTCTTATCAGAGCAGATGACTGAGGTGCAGCCGAGGGTCTCCACGGAGGGCAGGCTGCGAACAATGGCGTTCTTCTTGGCCATGCGACGTGTGCCGAGAGCCAGGCAGGTGGTGATGACAGCGGGCAGGCCCTCGGGGATGGCGGCCACAGCCAGAGCCACGGCAATCTTAAAGTAGTAAATAGCCCCTCTGACCCAGGAGCCGCCGTGGACGGGGTCTCCAAAGTGGCCGATGTTGATGACCCACACCGCGACACACACCAGCGAGATGACCTTGGAGAGCTGCTGTCCAAACTCGTCCAGCTTCTGCTGCAGTGGCGTCTTCTCTTGCTCTGTGGCCGCCATCTGGTTTCGGATCTTGCCGATCTCGGTGTTGACACCGGTAGCGATGACAACGCCTATGGCACGACCTGAAGCAATGTTGGTGCCCTAGAAGGGAATTAAGAAAAGAGCGATAGGAAAACAAGAAAGCAAAGCATAAACGTCTTTAAAGTGAACACAAAAGAGTGTAAATGAGACAGTATTCCAGTATTTTAGGCTGAATAACCACCAGGGGGTGACTGCTTGTTGCAAGTTGGAATTAAGTTTATGTAAAAATTAGCCTACTTCTCGCTTAATCTATAACATTAGTTATAGATTAAGTTCATGGTCTCAAATGCTAGTTTTCTGCTGTAGAAAATAAAAATTTTGCAAAGTATGTTCACATTTGAGGAAAACAGATGCTAACCACCAGTGTGATTGACAGCTGGAACAGTCCATTAGGACCCTGATTGCAGGAGACACCTCAGAACCTCTCGATTTAGGAGGCTTTAAAACACGAGTTCAGTTTCTTTCGTGTGAAGACCATTTCTCTGACCAAGGTCACTTTCTAAACTCTCTAAAAATCAGATATATCTCTAAACACGAGACATAAATCTCTATAGCACCCGTGTTTAATTATGTGTCTAAAAGTCATTTGCAGTTTCAGTGTTTTACAGCTTTTTCTCATTTATAGATTTATAGGTTTGAGTGTGTTATGAAGGGAGAAGATGAAAAAGACTGTTGTGAGCGGTGTGTGGTGCGCTTACGGAAAACAGCATGTTCTTTTTGTCCTGGTTGACAGCTCTGGGGTCAGGAACAGGGTCAGTGTGTTTGATAACAGACACTGACTCCCCTTAAGAGAAGGAAAAAAACAGACAACTGTAGACACGACTAGATCTGAAAGTGTGACACCAATAATGAGACGTTTTAGCAGTAACCTGCACAGCCTGGAGGGTAGAAACTATGATCACATTAAAAATATTAAATTCTTTACATAACCTGGGGACGATTTTCTCAATAAATTATATAAAAGCCTTGAAAAGCCTGTTCAGTCAGAGATGAGGGATGAGAGTTACCTGTGAGAATGGACTGATCCACTCGCAGGGTGGTGGACTTTATAGAGGTCACTCTGATGTCAGCGGGCACCTTGTCACCAACTAATGAACAAACAGAGAGACAATGCACAAAAGAAATGAAATGAAATTACCACCAAACAAAAAAAAGGTTTGGTTCAGAGCCCACAACTCTCCAGTTCTTTGAGCTGACAGCGTTAAAGTTGATGATATAAAATGTCATCATCCAGTGATGACTGTACTGTATTAATCTTTTATAATGGAATCATTTTTAATTAAAATAAGAGCTTGAATGTGAATATCTTCTGGTTTATTGTCTCCACACAGCAAAGAAATCATTAAAACTGAATAATAAGACATTCATCATTTACATTTACTGTATGTGAATTCACCTCCATTTTACTAGGTGGTCACACTGAGAATTAAATTAAAAAAAATTAAAATCTCTTGTGCAAGTAACAACTATGCCGCTTTTCCACAGCATGGTTTGGTATGGTTTTCCATTACTATAGTATCTACTCCTCAACGTGGGTGGAGTCATCATAGCACGGCTGCTGTTACTTTGTTTTACACGCGACACACAGACAGACTAGTGACCTGTAAAGCTGTTATTTTTGGGTTTATTGAATCATTAGACTCCGTTAATGGGAAAAGATTTGTTTACAGAATCGTTCGGCACTTCCTGCACGGCCGGAGCGCAGACTCATGACAGGTCGACAGGGTCTATAAGCGGCATCATACGACAAAGAATACAACCATACACTGTGCAAATAGGGGCAAACTTCTAGTGAGAAACTGTGAGTAGAATCCAATCCAAAGATTTATTTCTTTTAAAGAAACACTTACACGGATTATTAATTCTAACTCTTACTAATGATTTAATTCTTCATGGTTATACTACATCTAATTGTTTTTTTTTAGCCTGCATTGAAGTGGTAGAATGGCAGAGCGAGGACTGACACAGAGACACAAGAGAGAGACATTAGTGTCACTAAAAAAAACACACTAAGGACATCCAGCAGTTGCAAATTTACACAAAGAATATAAAGAAAACAAGAGAGGACAAAGATGGGATACCTTTGACCTTCAGCTTGTGTCATGGCAGTTAACACTCACACCCTATTGAGCATCTGTGTGATTTAACAATAAATCCTTGAGCAAAGACTCCACAGTGAGTTCAGGCTGCAACGGCAGCTCGATACAGCCTTGATGGAGTCGCTCTGCCATTTTGTAATGATCAATTATTTCACCTCCTGTTTGTTCTCTCCTCGCTGCATGCAGCTCTCTCTCTCCGCGTTCCCCTGATACACAAATTCCTCACAAATTACATAAACTACCGATGAAGTCTGCTATAAACTGTCTCCACTCTGGTCTGATGGTTTGTTTATTAAGGCTCGGCACTGATGCAGATATATTTCTTGGCTCAGCCTCTAATGCCCCGAGAACAAACTGTTATTGCTTTTTCTTTGTCAGAACTGGACAATTAACATCGACCGGAAATCTTTTTTTTCATGAAAGCAGCTCAGAGCGGTGAGGGAAATGACTCTGGACACTTGAAGGAAGACGTAATATTCTTCAGTGGTTTCTAATATGAGGGACATGTGATCCTAAGTTATGTGTCTCACGCGTGCCAAGTCAACATCTCCAGCCAGCAGTACTTCTCACTCACAGTGCTGTTCACAACCACAATATTGACTTCCTGGGAATCCACTCAGGCTGAACTGTTTTCAAACTGAAATCATAATACCACACAAAGTAATTAGCAAATCGCCAAGTTTAGTATATGAGGTATAGAGCTTTACTAACCCAGAGTTTATACTCTATTGCAGGGCTGTCAAACTGCTGTCAACACTTAGAACACAGAGCATTTAGGCTGCTTTTTTTCTACTATGATAAAACGTACAGTATATACAGAGGCAATAAGAATGTGCAGTAGAGTGTCTTATATCCTTTTTTTTTTCATTTTCACCAACTATATAAACACACCAAAGCAAAAAGTAACGGGAATTTGTGAAATTTGGAAAGATGTCACAGTTAAAAGTTCGCTTGGCTCACTTTTATGAACAAAAAGAAAAGAAAAAGTGTCTATCTTGTGGCTTCTGCTCACATTTGAATTTTGACTCAACAACACATAAGAATGCATTTTGTAAAGCCTGAAGATGTGACCTATAAACACTCTATATAAGCGTTGTGTATTATTCCCGCCTGTGGCATTGATCTGTGCCGTGTGAGTACTAAGGGTTAATATCTTGTTATTTGAAAACATGACCTCTGACCTCCTCTTCCTTTAAACACACTGAGGTGATCCGACTATAATACTAAATATATTTGCAAGTAATATTTTTTTTTTTTTAATAATAGCATTAAGACATTCGGTTGCAATTGTCACGTTATTAAATGTTTTACATTCAACATTCTGTTTTCAATATAAACACATTACTTTTGCATCATAAATGTGTCATAATCGTGACGTAGACGCCGTTCCATATCAAAACAAGCACTTTTACTTTGAAATTCAGCAAAACATCATCATAAATATGTTAGTTGCGTGATCATTTTAAGGTCGTACTGTCCCGGATGTTCCATTCCCACCTTTGTCCCCTCTTAACCAGACGAGACTCGGTTCATTTGAGTTCAACACCCCTGCTCTATTGTCAGTGGTTTTCATCTACTTATTTCAATGTCAGATAATGATTACAAAAATGAGCCATCATATTCTGATTATTTTATCTTGTATTATTACCTTTTTGGAAAAATCACACCTTTTGATAATTGTTCCTTTTGGTAGATCACTTTGAATTGCTCCAAATTACAAATCTGTTACACACTGAAGATTGAAAATGAAGGTATTGATATTAATTAATATTTTTCAGGTCATTCAGCTCTAGAATCTATCATACATTTTCATCACAAAAAAAGCTAAGAAAAGCTTTTCAAAGTGTCTTCACTACGATCCGTTTATTTCTTGTTCTTTTCCCTCGTCTCTCTCTGAGCTCCATCATCTCCTTTTGACATGAGCTCGATGGTCCGAGACTTGAGGGGAATTGAGATGTGATGAAACTGAGAAATGAGATGGCGACGGAGACAAATGGAGTGGCCGCGCCGTGAGCGCTGAACAGGCTGCACTCCCATTTCCATATTTCTCTACCTTCCTCCCTTTGACACCCATGGGCTGTGAGAGGAGTACAGTGGGAGAGGCCGTGGAGGGAGAGAAATGTCTGTGTGTGTGTGTGTGTGTTTGTGTAGGAGGCTGCTGGGGGCTACAGGTTCACTGCAGCAGGACTGGCCCAGGGCAGAATAGAGAGGCTTTTCAAACGCCTACCAACAAACTCCAACCTGCCTCGGCCTCCCACAGACACCCTCAATCTGCTGGAGGAGAACTTTGAATTCCAATACAGCGATGCTGAGTGCAGATAAGCAACCTTTGTTTGTAAATGCCTGACATCATAACGCACCCTGATCTCGATCTGAACAATGACAACAATGTTTTAACGAGAAATCCCAGTTTTTAATCTACATGCTGCAACTTCATTACTCACAACTGTTAAAAGATGAAGGTAAAACATGACAGTACAGTACGACGTGGTAATAGTATGAACATCATTTTATAAAACAGGAGGTCATATTTTAATAATACCATACCTAACTATACATACAATATCCAGCTTAGTAAGAATAATGGTAATAAAGAGATACTATTACAGGTAGGTATGCACGATATATCGGCATTAATATTGTTATCGGCCGTTCGTCATTTTTTAACATATCGGCATCGGTTCAATGAGTAAAACTGCGCCGATTTTAACAACCGATGTTTATACCCGTCTAATTGCTGTTTGTGTATGTGTGTCGGGAAGGGGAGGCCATGCGGCATTTGTTTGGGCATATGACAGGCATGAAGAAGTATTGATCAATCACATGTTCAAACCTGTGCAACAGTCATTTTTCATTGCAACCCACTGTGCAACACATGCACATTGTTACACTGTACTTCCAAACAATTGATTTCATAAGTTTTCTTATCAAAGGGCTTCAAAGGATACTATTGTACCTAATTCTTAATGAGTAAATTGGATCATAAACACAAAAGGAAGTCAGCTGGTTTGTCTCTTTCCATTTTGGGAAAACTGCACTTAGTTCCTGACCACTGCTGTCGGTCCATTACAAAAAAACAAACAAACAAAAAAAACAGGAAAGTTCCAGCTAAAGAGCAAATTACAAATGTGCCATAACTGGCATTGCAGGAGTGCACCGACAAAAAGGCCGGCAGACAGCAGCCAAAGAAACTTGAGTAAATATATCGATGTTCCTTCTCTCCTCAAAGGCTCTAGTGGTCAACAGAGTCCTTTTCCGATGTGGATTCAGTTTCTGTCCCCCAACCCCCGCAACATAACGGCCGTCTAATCTGAAGCACAGGCAAAGCCTGGGAAATTTGGTGTAGGAAAGGATAATATTCATTTGTTTTCTTTGTCATAACCTCTGTACACATTGCAGTCAGAGGCGTGTGTGTGTGTGTGTGAAATATCACTGAAACACACACATACTTTCTCAGTGAGAGGAGCATGTGGCGGAGGAGCTACCTCAGCTGTTTACTGCTGTTTAAAACTGCTTAGCAACAAAGTTATGTCAGGCAAAAAGGAAGCGCGAGGAAATACGACTGTGTACATTTGAGAGAAATGAAGCAGCGGGGTGCATGGCGCCAACTTCATACCTCCTGTTAAAATAAACTTTGACAGTGCACGATAAGTGACTCGTCTTCAACTGATCGTTTCTTACACACACTCTCTCAAACACACAATGCAAAAATAGAAGCTCTGCAAACTGCTGCATCACATACAGCACAAGGGCGACAATTGTGAATTAAACTAAATGAAGAGTGCACAAAACATTGGGACAATATGATGATCGGTGAATATTGTATTGTAAGTGACCATAATAGTTGGGTTTCTTGAGATTACATCTTGAGATTCAGTAATTTGGAGGAAAAAAAATCTGTTTTAAAGTCTAAAAATAACTCTAGGAAAAATGTACACTTCCCAAGGTGACACTTAAATAAATACTAAATACATAAATCACATTTTCAAGTCTCTAAGACAAAATGTTATTGGTTGAAGTCCAGCCCAACATTGAATTCACCACGATCGACAAATTATGAGTGCTATTTATTGCTTTTTATGAAGGTTTATTTTTTTTTGGAAAACTTCCATGAGTAAAGTCAACAAGTACATCTAAAGTAAACAAAGTTGAGACTTTTAAAGGGAAGTTTCCTGGATTTCTTAATAAATCAAACTTGTGCAGGTGCCCAATTTCAAATTTAAATGTTACTCTGCATATAAATATGGTCATTTTTAAGATTTTCAATCATTTCCGATCCCTAATTCAAGCAGCAGCTGCTTCATTTAAAGTCATCTGTCTCCCCATTATTCACACCGTTATCACAGGTGTCGTTAAACCTCAGCCACTTGAACTTCAGCACCGCTGAGAGACGAGCCGAGCAGCACAGAGCGTCGTCATGGCGACACTGCCGCTGTTGACGGTGACAGTAGCGGTGGCAGAAGGGGGTTGAGTGGAGTCATTTTTGGTGCTTGCGTCTACCTGTGTGGGCTTGTCTGCGTCTCGGCACCGGCTGGAACAAGCCCACATTCCAGGGAAGTGCTACATGTCACACCAAACACACACACACCAAACACACACACTAACCTATCCTTGTTAGGACCATGGAGCCTAACAAATTCTTAGGCCATGTCCAGACGGAAACGGCACGAAATGTAAACGATTTTTTTCTTTGCTTTTTCGAAAAGACGGCGTAGTTTTTCGTAAATCTAAAAGTAAATAAAAGTAAATCTAGATAAACTGTCAAACAAGCTCCAAACACAAGACAATGAATGACAGCGCAAGAAATATGGAAATATGACATCACCGTTTTCCTAAAGTATCGTATTCGCTGTCTACACGGAAACGTGAGGCCGGCGGTTTGAGATTTTCCCATTCCGGGAACGCTTCTCCGGCAAATAAAAGTATGCATATTGGCCTAAACCCATTTCCGTGTGGACAGCGCCCTAATCGGACAGAAACCGAAACATTTTTTATCTTAAATAAAACGTGTACAAACATTAAATGGTGTCCCCTGTATTAAACACATATTTCTCTGTCTTTTCGCAACTAACGATTCTTTTCCAAATTCATTCATCTCTCAATGAGTTGCTCAGTTAATCAAGTACTTGTTTGGTCGTTGGAAACTGTTGATCAGTGTTTGCCAAACCTGGAAATGATGATGTTCTCGAATGTCTCGTTTTGTCCACGACCTAAAATGATTCCGTTTCAATGATATCTTGGTGATGTGGCGCAAAGAAACTATTCAGAAACTGTTCAAATTATTTATACACTTCTTACATTGACTGCTTCAATTATAATTTTCAATGAAACTGGTGTGTTTTCTAATATTACACCCAACTCTAAAATGAATAAAATCTCATTGTGCATTTTATTTATTTAACACAGCTTTCCACTTTATGACTAAGTTCTGGGGCTGTGAGGAACTGTGAGACATTTCAACTTTTTCCATATTAAATCATTCTCCTCGTCTTCTATTTTTTACTATTATACATATTTGATGCATCTCATATTTTATTGCTTTTTATTTGGAGGTTTCCGCTTTTTTATTCCTGCAATAATTTTAATCAGCCTTTGAAAGGAAGAGTGAGTGTTTAATAATAAATGAGATACTCCCTCAGCATTCTCTGACACCATTCTTTATATCGTGGGGTTCATTTTAATTGTATTTGTAACTTATAAATGAATTAAGAGCATCATGTTTTAACACAAACTTAACCTTATTTATAGAGCTGCACCTAACAATTATTTTCATAATCGATTAATCTGTCAATTATTTTCTCGATGAATCATTTGGTCCATAAAATATCAGAAAACCTTAAAAAATGTTGACCGGTGTTCATCAAACCTGGAAATGATGATGTTCTCAAATGTCTTGTTTTGTCCACAAACCAAAACAAATCACTTTTAATGATTTCTTTGTTATCCAGAGCAAAGAAAACATCCACATTTAAGAAGCTTAAACAATTGGTAATCTTGTTTTAATCATGAAAAAAGCTTCAAACCGATTAATCGATGATCAAAATAGTTGTAGATTCATTATTTCAGCTCTACTTATTCAGAAATCATTTGCCACATTAGGATCAGGCTTTGATCCTGACAAAGTCTGTGTTTGCACCAGAAGAGGTCTGAACAACCTCATGGACTCAAATAAAATAAATTGTAAATGGCACACAAAATCATTTTGAGTTTGATTTGATTTTATAAAATGTAAAAACTCCACCGTGCCTTTGGGCGCCAGTGTGCAGAGACATCATTACTTGAACGGATGATTTTAATTTCATTTCGAAAACAAATGAAGCCGAGGCTTCAGTGTAAGCGCCGCAGCGTGTATGATCCGTGCT